>NW_022196897.1:1122757-1180702 GCF_008632895.1 Mastomys coucha | reverse complement strand
TCTCCTCCCTTTCCCTCACCCCCCACTCTCTCCTCCCTTTCCCTCACCCCCCACTCTCTCCTTCCTTTGCCCTCTCTCTTCCCAATTCTCCAAACTTTGGTTCACCTCAAACAGAAGGCTTTGGGTATTTTTAAAGTAGTTTTGGTTCATAACTTTTTCAGATGTCTGGTGCTCCATCGACTCCTGTTAATGTGAAGTGGGGGTATTAAACCTTTCTAAAATATATTTTCTCATTTATATTAAAAACCTACAACTTCCGGGCTCTTCTTCTAGACTGGCTGTTGAGATAAAACATGAGCTGCCTGAGTTGCTTCGAGGTGATGAGCCAGAGTGTCCGTGTGAATTGCAGTGTTTCCATAAATATTCCCAGGCACAGACAGGTAGATGCCACAGGAAAGACCTGAACAGATCCTTAGGATGCCAATATTGTTACAGGGTCCCCATGCAGAATGAAGCTGTGTGACAAAGTGTTTCCCTGGTGATTTGGCTGCAGATGAAAATGTCTTCGGCAATAAAATTCTGTGCTTAAGTCTCAGCCCTGGGCACTCATCATTCAGCTCCTGACATATCAAGGATCTTTTTTGCTGTATTAGTTAATATGTTGGCAGAAATATGAGAAACATTGTTATTTCCTCAATTTCAGTGCATGGATTTTTCCCCCTACCTTTAAACACATTAATTTTACCAAAATATTTTGCAATCCACAAATTCATTGCTAATCAATAAGAGTGTCTTAGAACAGAGATTAGGAGTTTGTTATTGCAGGGGTCTTCTGCATCACCAACACTAGAACCCATAACTGTAACAATCATTTGACGAGCCTTTGGGGGAAACTTAAAGGTTGGTTAGGCAATTAGCGATGAGGCCGATAGTAATTATAGTAACTGGACGAACTGCTTACGGCTTTATGGATTAATACATAATTATTTAACAGGTCAAAGTCTCACATGATTTTAATCACACTTTGTATTATAGGCACACCTTTGTTAGCAGTGCCATTTTATAACTTAATAAATTTTCTATAATGAGTTCAGAAATTCTATTTGCATAATACTAAAGAAATAATGTACCCCATACATTACCACTCATGAGCGGGGGCAGTCCTTCAGGATTCTAGGCAGAGAACTCTTCGAGATCATTTTGCATTGAAGACCCTTACAACAGTGAGATCATTTTACACTGCATCCTATTATTTCTGGTGGTGACAAGCCTGGATTTCACAAACTCACTGAGAAAATAGGGACAGAGATGGAGTGGACAATGAATCACAGGAATTTCACACATTTAATAAGCTTGAATTATCCACTTACTAAGTTGTGAAAACCATCAGGTGCTGGAGTTGAAGCTGAACACTGTCCTTTTTCCTCTCGTCCTGCCAGACTTCCCTGTATGTCAAGAGCTATCATATAGGCTGATTTGAGCCATGTTTATTTTTATGGAATGTGTGTTTTGTTTTAGCTTAGTGTTTGCAAAAACCCCATGCATCCTCACCTCTGGCCGTTCATTGCCATTTCAGGGAATGTGGTCTCACCCCATTCCCTGATGTCTTGTCCAAGAGCTAGCTCCCTGTGAGCACGCCCCCAGCCCCTGTCCTTGTGTGGAAAGGAGAAACTAACATGCAAAGATTGACAGCTTCACAGCAAGTCCTGTGCTAGCTCAGGCTTGTCATTTTCATGGAGGTTTTATTTTAGATCATAGACCCACTGGGGCCTCAGTTCTGCAAAGTCTTTTGAGGCCATAGTGTAATTCTGGAGCAGAATTAGACCAGGGTGATCTGCATAAGACTCAAGGAGGTTAACAGGCATGAATTCAAACCAAACAAAAATAAAGAAGAAAAATGTTACGGTCTAGGGCCTAGGAAGTCCTAGTGAGGTTGTTTCCTGATGTGCTGGCATACATCAAGAGCTCCCCAGGGATTGACTCCAGCATTCCTCAATTTCCAAAGTTACTGACCAAAGAACCCTTTATGGAAGAACATGTGAACATGGTAAATAGGCAAATATGAATCAAAATATATAACATTTTAAAATAGGTGGTCCTACTGTTGTGGCTCCCATACACATTTTATCAGGGTAGAAACAATCATAGATGCTGAAAAGATTTGCAAGCTGTAAAGCACTACACGGGTAAGGTTCCTTCTCTTCTCTGATGTTTTTCTTGTTTGTTTGTTAACAGAGACCAGAGAAAATAATATGCTGAACCGTGGTTGTTGAGTGGGGGCATGTGAGCACCATTCTTTCTATTTCTTTAGTCTTCCTATTCTACTCTCCTCTACCAGTAAAAACACCTTTTTCTTTGTCTTCTGTTCTTTCTTTTCTTTCTTTTGTTTTTTTGTTTTTTTGGTTTTTTTGTTTTGTTTTGTTTTGTTTTTTGAGACAGGGTTTCTCTGTGTCACCTTGGCTGTCCTGAAACTCACTCTGTAGACCAGGCTGGCCTCAAACTCAGAAATCCGCCTGCCTCTGCCTCCCAAGTGCTGGGATTAAAGGTGTGCACCACCACCGCCCACTTTGTTCTTTCTTAATATTCATTCATTAATTCATTCATTTATTCATTCATTCATTTTTAGAATATGTGATACTGATTGCAGAAAATTGTTTATGGTCTGTGGCTGACATGAATTCTCATTTTAAGGACTTTTCCTGGTTACATATGCTGTTTCCTTTGTTTTAAAAGTGTGTGAACATGTGAGTATATGTGTATGTGCCTATTTTTGTGAGTGTTGAGTGTGCATGTGTATGTGTGTGCATGTGCATGAATGTGAGTCTGTATGCCTGTATGTGCATGTGAGTGTGTATGTGTGTGTGCATAGGAGTGTGTGTGTGTGTGTGTGCATGAGTGTGTGCATCTGAATGTGTTATATGCATATTTGAACTTATGTGTAAGTGAATGTAGAAGCTAAGGGTTGAAGCTGGGGCTTCCCTCAATCACTTTTTCATATTATTTTCTGAGGCAGGGCTTATCATTAAACCTGGATCTTACCACTCAGCCAGACTGACTGGCCAGTGAGTCCACACAATATTCCTGTCTCCATCCCCCTAGTGCTGGGATTTTGCTGGGATTACAGGCTCATATCTGCCATGCCTGGCTTTTTATATGTATGTTAGGGTTCTGAACCTGTGCTTCCCAACAAACCCTTTAAGCACTGAGCCATCTCCTGTTTATGTTGGCTTCTAAATGATTGACATCAGTTATTACAATGGCTATAGTAGGTTTTTAATATATTAATGTAGCCCAATAATTAGTCTATCTGTTTGCTATTTTGGACAATCAATTTCTAGATCAGTCTAGATTTTTAACCAAAACCTGCCGAGGAGCTAATTTTTGCACAGAGATGGTTAATGCCACATCTTTAAAACCCTTCTGTAGCGTGACCTCTTCCATTTCTCTCTGCAACTAGTTCATGATCACAGGAACATATTCACAAAATGAGCAGTTTGAGGTGCCAAAAAGGTGCTGTTTTTATTTCACACAGCGTCAAGACTGAATTTCCACATGGTTTGATTCAGCACTGCCAATTCTGCTTCTGGTCTCTAGGATAATTTGTTGTAATATATCTATCATGTTTTAGGTGTAGCAAATAAGAGAACCTGTTGTTACTTAGTGGTAAAGCACTTGCCTAGAATGTGTGAAGTCCTGGATTCCATCTTCAGCACTTTGTTGGGTGGAGGAAAAAAGAAAACAGATAAAGAGAAGAGAGGGAGAAGGATAGAAACAGAGAGAGAGAGAGACAGAGAGAGACAGAGGGAGAGAACAGTGTTCCTCCATTACTCATTTATTCCATGTTTATGGTACCCATTGTTTTCCATTGGAAACAGCAGAGAATATAAAACAGCACTTGTTATCGTAAAGTATGAATTCTGTTGGGAAGTAAGAGTTAATGAAGGCGTGCACAGTATGCTAAATGGTGATGAAGGGAGGGAAAGAGGATTGCTAACTGATACACAGTCATGAAAGGCCTGAAACACCTGAAGGAGATGCAGAGACTTAGCAGAAAGATGGTCCCTGGCAGAGGATTCAGCAAGTGCCCACCCAAGGAAAAGCAGGCAGGAGCCTACAGAGGGAGCAGTGGGACAAGGCACGAAGGAGCTCAAACAGGTGTTGTGCAGCAGAGCGTCAGAGCATGGAGGTCTCCTGGACCACCGCAAAGAGTTTGGCTGCCATCCTGGAAGAGGCAGGAAACAATTCGCATAGTCTGAGGAGTGGCTACCTTCCTCCTATATTTAAGAGAGAGAGAGAGAGAGAAAGAGACAGAGACAGAGACACAGACACGGAGAGATGGAGGGAGGAAGGGAGGGAGGAAGGAAGGAAGGAAGGAAGGAACTCTTGCTACAAGCAGCTGGAAGGAAGAAGAGAAAGTAAACTGGAAGGAATTGCAATATAGGCAGAAGCAGCAGCTGCCCTGAAGGAAGGAGGAGATTTACAATAAGGGCCAGACATGTGTCTTAAAGGGGAGGCTGACAGAATCTGCCAGTGGGTTCCATGTGGGAAGGGACAGGAGGACAGGCGCCAGGAGTGACTTTGTATACTACATGAGTGATTTTCAGACTGAAGTAGGCCTTGCTAAATTGGGGGCTTCTGGGAGGGAAACAGATTTGAAGGAGGGGGCAGCAAAGAATGGCTAAGGGTAAGCTGCCTCCAGACATCCAAGTGGAGATGCTCAGTAGGCGGGTGGCTGCAGGAGTCTGGAGGCGGCCTTGAGATCTTGGCTGGAGACTGAGATGTGTTGGTTGCTAGTCATGAATCTGGAGAACATGTAGGGAGTGAGTGTAAAGACAAGACATCCACACACTGAGCCCCCAGGCACCCCAGAGAGGATGGAGACTGGCACGAGAAACAGGAGGAGCCTCTAATGATGGAGCAAGACCAAGAGAAGGTAGTGTTCAGGAAGCCAGGCAACCTCAGCATCTCCAGGATGACGACATTGTCTGCTCTTCCTGGTCAGACTGAGCTAGGATTGAGAGATGGCCAGAAATTAGAGATGCAGATGTCTTATTGAGGCCTGGACCTGGCTTTGGTGATGCCATGGTACTGTTGGCTCAGTTGTGACAGATTTAGGGTTACTCCAGGTCAAGACAAATGGCAGCTGCTGGAAATGGGGGTGCTGAGTGTTTCACATGGGGGCCACATAGTGAGTCTGGGTGAATGTAAATGTCCAGCTGAGGAGAAGTCAAATGGATGCTGTGGGACACAGGGCACGCACCATCATGCCTGGCTAAGGGACGAGGGTCCTGGAGATACTGAAGGGGCTTCCATTGGCTTCTGAAACTCATCCAGAGTGAAGGAAAAGAAGGCAACAGGCAGCACTGGGACTTACACGCAGGGCTGGAGGCTGCCGTGTGGACCAGGCGAAAGCTTCCTTCGGCATTCGGAAGGGTTTTTATTTTATTTTATTTTATTTTTTTCCTCTCCTGCTAAGAGCATAGCCCAGAGTCTTGATCACTTCTCAGCTACAGCTTCAGCCACAATTCAGTAAAATAGGATTCATGGGGAGAAACAAATGGGAGAATGGAATAGGAAGTACAGTATTAGAAATATCTATAAAATAACTAGATAATAGAAGAAGAGAGAAGACAGACAGACAGGCTGACTGACTGACTGACTGACTGAGTATGGATGGATGAGCTGAAGAAGCAAACTCGGATGGCAAAGCATTCAAGGGCTCTGGGTGATAATTCGAGCAGATCTCTCTTCTTAATACTACATCAAGAGAAGTTGGCCAGAATATTCTCAAACGCACTAGCTTTCCACTGTTAAATACAGCGCAGTGTGTGCATCCACTTCCCTGTCACTGGTCGTGACAGTTGCTTTCAGTTGAAGGTTATTATAGACAGAGATGCTGTGGGTAATCTTTTTCTGGATGTACATTTTCTGAACTAGTTGTTCTGCATAAGTAACCAGGCAAAAGCTTTACTTCATTGGCTGGAAAGTCACGAACAGAAAGGGAAATCAAAATAACAATTCATAACCTTGACTTAGTCTTGGCAAATGACAGAGCACAGCCAACCTTGATAACAGCTGTGGATTCAGTGCCTCCAAACATTACGTGAAAGACATAAGATGTCTCTGAGCCTCATTTCAGATCTTGCACTCTTTGATCTGGAGTGGCAATCTGCCACATGGTAACAAAAACCTTGTCTCTGCTCATGTTTGTTCTATCCCTGCGAATTGAGCACCATTTAATGCAGTGGACACAGTGAAGACATTTAAGGCCTAAGGCGCAGAGGGAATAAGACCAGGCTTCTAAGAAGTACCTGGTTGTGTGTGAAAATTGTTAAAACAAACAAACTGAAAGGTGATGCAGAATTTCACTCAATTTTTTACATTAAAGCCTTATATACTTAGGAATACCACCCTCTGTTTTAAATACGACATATACTGGGAGATGCAATGTCAGGAAGACATGTTTGCAATCCACTGTTTGGACTGCTCTCACGTATGCCTCTATTACTTTCGCAGAACTGCTGGGGAGGAATTCTTTGTGCCTGTGCCCTCTGTCCCAGAGGTAGAGAGGATCTCCTCCCAACAGACAAAAAGCCTCAATGCAGGCTTGTCTGGAATGGAGTTAAGTTGCTTCCCATCTCGCCCCATTCACTTCCTGGCTGCCTAGCTGCACTCGCCAGCACTGTGTGATGTAAGGTGTGCATTGTCCCATACTGCAGAGTTGTAGTTCACTTGTTTGAAGCCACCTGATAAATAGAGGATGCTAGAAAAGACAGATTGAGGAATCACATACTGCTGTCATCCATCTTTTGGGTTAATGAGAGTCAGGAGTGGGGAGGAGAAAACCAGTTGGAGATGCCTCGAACCAGGTGGCAGTCGGTGGTTGGCATAGATGTCCAGTTGCTTCTAGTGCCCTGGGGTCACGGCCCACCTAGAGAAGGTTGCATGCTCACTGCCTGTGAATAGCTTTTCCTGAAGGTACAGAAAGAATCTGAACGTAGAAAGGCAGGCATAGCCCATGAGATCCTGGGGTTTCGAAGGTAGGTGTTGATTTGGCCATTCCCTTATAGACCCTTGAAAGTTCCACCACCCCCACCCTATTGTGATCCTGCTTCTGCTTGCAAACCTCCAGGAATGTGAGACTTACTATCTTAGCAAGCACATTCACTGTAGGACTCATGTGCTTTCCAGAACATTCGTCAAGAAAGAGACCTTACCAAGCCAGTGGTGTTCTTAACCCCTCGGGCAGCTTAGAGGGGGCAGCTCTGGTTGGTTGGCTGCTTTCCTGTGTTTCATCCCCAGATGAAGGCATGTGACAAACCCCAGAATCATTTTGGTTCCTTTCATTTTAGGCATTGTCTTCCTACCTGGTGACCACAATATCTTCAGTAGCTTTGACATACCTGACACTGGTTTTCAACAACAGTTCTGCCCTCGTATTCTGCATATGCTCTTCATGGCTTTTAAAAAGTTCATGGTATACATACATACATGCATGCATGCATACATACATACATACATACATACATACATACATACACAGGAAAACACTGCACACAAAATAAAAATAAATCTTTCAGGGAAAAAAAGCAGTAAGAGCATATTGTAAGGGTCTCTGGGGATTTTAAAGGCACTTCGAACTTACTGCTAATAAACCAAGGGTGTTAGCTGCAGTGAAAGGAGAGATCTGAGCTGGTGAGGTCGAAGGGTTTTAAAAGGCTTTGCAGCCTTGATAGTCTCGGAAAGCAATTTGTTTTCCATAGTTTATAGAGAATACTAAACCTTGTGTCTTATTTATTCTCTGGCAGAATTTGATTTGGTGGCCGTTGTTTGTATAATAGAGATACAAAAGGAAAGAGAGAAGAATTCAAAGGTGTTTTCCTCCTCTCTTCGGAAGACAGTGATAGGCTATACAGATGCACTTCTGATGAGTCCCGAGACTGTGACAGACACTCGCAGTGGATGCTTTTCCACAGCCTTCTCTAGGGTAGGACTTGTGCTCACAGGAACAGAAATGAATCTGATGAACCCTATGGCTTCTGAGGACAGACTCCAGAGCGTCTCCCTGCCACACGCACCTTGAGCATCAGTTTAGCTTTGGCTCAAGCAAAAGTTGCAAATGGATTTTGTGGTCCCCTCTCTGAGCTGAGGTACCAGTGCTCGCTGTCAGTGAGTGAAGTAGGAACCGGAAGTACCAAGGTCAAGGAAGGAGTCCTGGGCTCACGGAGGGCCATACCTTGGGGCATTTCAGGGCAAGGCTTAGCAGGCAATACAAGCAAGAAACATTTCTGTGGGTTGTTCCACAGATACCTTCCCCCCTCCCCCTCCCTCTATCCTGGGAGCATTGTAAAAATTAACTGAGTGGTTTTGCTTTTAAATAAAAAGGAAAAATAAAAAAAGATGAGCTGTGATTAGTGCTGGTAGGCCATCTGGAATTAGGAGGTGTTCTAGGGCACAAGGGAGGGGTCCTGATGCAGTAAAGCAGATTTTTCCCTTTGGACAAAACCCCTTCTGCTTTGTTTATTCCTACTGTGAAGCTCATAGCAAGAACTAAGCGGAGGTCCTGGTGGTGGCTGCCACTGGGCAGTGGCCTTCTCTGAACTGTCTGTCACTGCATGCTGACCATGGTAGCTGGACCCCGTTCCTGGCACTCTAGTTCATTCCCGGCTTAAATTCCCTCTGTGCACTTAGTTCATCCCCCAAAAAGAACCACTGGCCCAGGCCTCATCACCAGCAACTGTAGCTCTTATAAAATGCTTGCTTCTGATCCTCCCATGGACACCACAGTTTTCTTTGTAATGCCTGCATTAATCATCAGAAATCATTGCTGGTAGCCAGTTGGATGTTCATTGTGATTGTAAACATAGGGCTTCTTAAATCAAACGTGTTTATTGTTGGTGAAGAAGTAAGTAACTATGAAACAGGGCAGAAAAATTTTTTTAGCAGAAAGTGATAACAGGTTGAGTTTGTTAGATGAGAGACGAAGCTATTGAACCCATGGTATGAAGAAGGGCTTAAAGAACCAGTTAAATAATTATTACTTTCTGGTAAAGAAGGGATTGCATTTGGGATATTTCGATGCAGAGTAAAAAATCTGTGTGCTGATTAAATGTGAGATGACACATTTGCAGAACGTGTAAGTCTGATTTTATCTAATTTAACTGCACACTGTGTCCCAGGTTGGTGAACTATTCTAGGGAGTGCTACCCGGGATGAATTACTTTCAATTAAGTTGACCATGGCCACTGCAAAAGAAATCCTGAAACACACCTGTAGCGTGGGCCCATGCCGTGAGTAAAGCTTCGCAGCACACAGAGGGAAGGATGGATTAGGGTTGGCTGTCTAAAGCTGGCTTGCGCTATCACCCGCTTCTTTTCTTTTACGTTAATGAGGCACAGGGGTGAAGGCCAGGAGAGACTTCACAGAGATGTATGACGCAAGTTATATGTCACTGGCTCTGTTAAAACAAACGCAGGGGGCCAGCAGACCCTTGGTCACTGGGAGGCTGGTTCGCATCCCTTGTAAAACTGCTTTTAAAGACAGAGGCAGAAAATGACCAGACCAGATAATACTAGGAAAGTAGAAAATTATAGCAAAAAGGCCCAGAACTTCCTAATCAGTTCACAGGAGAATGGGCTAGTTTGCTTGGGCAGACTTGGGAGACAAGCAAGATTTCAGGGCCACATTCGACAATAACATTTAATTAAAAAGTCAACAAAAACACTGGAAAACCTTTTGATTTGTTCCATCTTTAATGTGTTTCTTCTCTCAACAGTAAGTAATATATAATTTCTTATTAAGTAGCTGACTGATAAAAAATAATGTAAGAGTTTTCTACCACCCAGTCAGCATCCATCAGATAAGCCTGTCTGGCAGAAACATACACTTCCTTTTAGGTTTTGCTTGAAGTACAGCAAGGCAGCAACTCCCCAGTTCTATGAGAGACTCGGGGACTATTTTAGGCAAACACCATATCTGGGGAGTTTTTACACAGAGACATCAACAGATAAATACATGTAATGGCATCCCTGCAGAACAGGCTGTGCTCAGGAAGCAACGATGTACTAATGAGCCCTTCAACATCCCTGAAACTTCTTCAGTTAGACTATGGTTGACTTCCGCAACATTTTTTCTTATTTCGAAGATGAGAATAGTTGAAGCCTAACAGGAATTTTGGGAAGATTATACTTATTAAATCTAATTTCTCTTTGCATATTACTCAAGTCACTCTCCACCATCTGAAATCTTATTATGCAGCAATTCAGTGACCTCAATTCTCCACCATATGAACAGGAGAAATCCCGGGTGCTTACAATGTCTCGGTCTTTCTCTGTGTGTCCTAGATCTGCTGAAGGGATGCTCTGCAGTAACAGCCTGGGTATGGATCTACATGGGCACCGTGGCTCTGTTGAAAGGGATAAAAAAAAGTAGAGCCACGCATACTGGGTGTCGTGCGCAGCATCAGAGCACCTGGTATTGTGTGTGAAATGCAAATGGTCCCAAGACCCTTAGTCTGCACCTGCACAAGAGCCGTGCAGCACAAGAGGTGCAGGATATGCTACAGTTTGGCAAGCTCTACATGTCTGTCAGGCTCCTAGGTGTACATTCTTGTATATTTGTTTACATGTGTGTGTGTGGAGGGGTATGGTGGTGGTGGTGGTGGTGGTGGTGGTATGTGTGTATGTATTCATATGTGTTTGGGTGAAGATGTGTGTACAGATATGATGTGCCTGCATGAAGGCCAGAGGTTGACATCAGGTGGTTTTTGGGTTTTGGTTGTAATTGCTCTCCACTTTATTTCTGAAATAGGGCCCTTGTGAATCTGTAGCTCACTGATTGGTTAATCAAAGCAAGTTGCTTTGAGGTGTCTGACTCTTCCTCTAGAGTACTGGGATCCTAGATGGGCCGCCTCACCTGCCTAGCTTTTATGCTTCTAAGGATCCAAACTCCAGTCCTTGTGTTTGCACAAGTGCCTGATCCACTGAACCATCTCCCAGCCCCTTACCTGGTGCACATTCCGTGGGACAGGGGCGAGCACTCCATGTGTCACTGCCCAGTGTGAGTTGTGCTCTGCCCAACGAGCAAACATTTGAGGAACAAATGGAATTCACTGGACACCACCCAAATACAAGAGAAGCTGGAAAGCTGAAAAAGATTTTTATTACCTTAATTCTCTTCTTTAAATGGAAAGGAAAAAACGACCCCATTTTGGAGAATTTGTTGGGGAATTTTGAGAGGTCAAAACTTAAGACTTAATAAAATGAAGGAATTAATAAAAAGTTAGAAGAGGGAAACTTATATATTTGAAGCCAACTTTGTCAGGCTTCCCATATTGAGCATAAGCCAGTGGCGTCCTTATCCCCCTGTAGCTTCACAGGCCCAAGGTGGAAAGGCATATGTGCACAGCATAACATAATTATCTTTGTGTGTTGTTGAGAACTGATGTGCATCAGGTGTCAACAAATCCTTCCCTGACTGTTTGGTGGAGCTATTTATTAAACCCACATTTTATGTAGCACAAAGTAAAAAACAAATGTGAAACTTTTTGCACCCCGGCTTAGTCTATTCGACACGTGAAACAGAAATGTAACTTATTTAGAAGAACGTAAATTATGTGTGGCAGCTCATGGAAGGTTAAAGCAAAGGCAGATGTAAAAATTTTCAAGTGTCTACCCTAGCTTCTAAGATCATGTTCTCCAAACTGCTAATTAATGTGAAGTTGGGTTCAGATATTGAGATGTTTAATCAATTGGCAGGTTGTTGTCAATAAATATGTGTCTTGAGTGGTTTGTAATGGACAGGATAATGAAGTATCCCTCTGACTGCCAGGGCTATTGGGAATAATCTCTCTCCCTTCTGGGCTCTATGCCACGCGTGATCCATCTCCCTTGAATTCAGACAAGATGCCCTTCACTACTATTTCCCTTACTTCTGGATGGAAGATCCTGAGAGGCAGAAAGTAAATTTCATTTTTCTGCCAGTAGTTTGTCAAGCAACATGAGGTAGAAAGGAGGGTTACCGATAATATTGGTGATATTAATAGTGGCCGTGTTTCTTGAGCAGTTTCTATGTGCAGCTCTGTGCTCAGTACGATGGCTCCCTCTCTTCCCTGAACCTTCCCAGCATTCCCCAGATAAAGACCACTCCCCTTCAACCTCTTAGATTCCCTTCTGTCACAAATACTTTGGTCTTGACTCTCTCACCCTGATGCAGTTTACATAGATAATATGCCTGACTCTCCACATTTAATGAGTGTATCATTGGATGCACTCAGTAGATAAATGCCGCTCCTGGCAATACTCAAGAATTGGACAATTACATGTTTGCATCTGCATAGAAATCCTGGGGTCTGTCAGCTTTAGCTGCAGATTGTTGGAGATGTGTGTCAGGAAGGACTCTGATCCTATAAGCAGACATGCTGTCCATCTCAGTATTTTATACAATGGCAAGCAATTCTTGGCAGAGCCCCCAGAGTGAACCGAACAAAGGCCAGCTTCACCTCCATTTGCCCACTATTTGCATTTCTGAATCACTAGTTTATGGGCACAATGGCTAGAAAATGCTTTGCATTCATATATCAGACATTTAGACTCTGCTAACTCAAATTCAGACTTCCAAGCTATTAGAAGCAAGGTTTTCGTCTACATTGATATTTAGTGGGATACTGGGATATCCTGCAACCTAGAAGACCTCTCAGTGTCTTAAAGACATCTTCATCCCATAAATCCTTGCAATACCGTAAGTGGCTCTAGAGAGTTCCAGAAAGTCTGCACAAGAATATAGCCATCCTATGAGACAAGGGTGCTCTGGCAGTTTGAACCCAAAGTGGGGGGAGGGGAGTGCGCACAGGCTCAGGTTTTAAGTGCTTATTACCTGATGTATTTTGTGTGCCAGAAACCACTAGAAGGTAGCGCTGGATGGAAGAACTAGGTCACGTGGAACAGGCCTTTTACAGTTGTGTTATGCTTACCCCTGAGTAGTGATCTGTTCTGTGTATACTTGGTTCACTTTGATGGGAATGGACCCCACCAATGGCTCCTGCTGCCATGAACTGAGGTCCTCTGTACTTTTCCACCATGGTGGATTGAAGCTTTCTGAAACCGTGAGCTGAGATAATGTTTCCCTTTTTTAAAGTGCCTTGGTCAGGTGTTGTAGTCATGGTGATATAAACATAACACCGTAGACACCAGCAACTAGAGGAAGCTTCAGGTCAGATACAGCGACTGAAGGAAGTTTCAGTTCTTTCTCAAAGGCACAAAGGCAAAAAGAAGTAGAGGCAGGATTCAGGCTAGTCTGTACTCCTGAGTGGATCAAGACAGGCCACAGTAGAACCCAGGTGATCCTGTGGGTCCTCTCGAATAACTGTAAGAAGAGCTGATTAAAGAATAACACAGACCCATGGTCTATTAACCTCCATACTAAGATTCCCTATAGATGACACCTAATGCTCTAACCTCTGCAGTGTGATCATGTTGAATCCCTTTACTCAAATCAGGAAGTTACCTTTCTCCACATCACCCAGCCTGTGAGAAGTTGATCCCAGTTCCAAGCTCACTGTGGCTCCCAGGTAGGTGCTCTTTTCCCTGATGCCAAGAGCTGGGGTGGACCCTAATAAGGATGGAATGTATCTACCGTGCAGATGCTGCTCACCCATCTCTCCTTCATCTCAAGCCGCTTTCTCAAACATTACCCAAGTGAGAAAAAAAACAAAGGTATTAAATAATAAAGGTCCTCTTCATTACATTTTAATCAATTTATTTTGAGTACACACATTAAGTGTGTTAAGTGGGTGTTTATGTGCCACAGCCCCGGATGTGGATGTTAGAGGCTACTCGTGAGAGTGAGTCAGTTCTCTCTTTCCACTGTGTGGGCCCTGAGGATCAAACTCACATCATTAGACTTAGGGCAGGTGGCTTTACTCAGCCATCTTGCTGGCCCTAATTTGTTCATTTTTTAGAACAGGAGGGGCACTAACAGAACGATAATGGCATTGGTTGTGTAGGGATGCCCATTTCCGGTCCTTTTTACAGGACACTGATAACCACTGAGGTTCATGCACTGACCTAGGAATGTACAGTGTGGTTTCCAGTGACCAGGGACCCTGCCTCACTACCGTCAATGACCTTGTGGCCTCGCTACCATCATTGACCTTGTGGCCTTGCTACAGTCAATGACCTTGTGGCCTTGTTTGAAATGATAAATTTGCTCTTTGGAGATTTTTTTCCCAGTTATAAAAGTGTGCAGCCCAGTGTTTTCAGGAGGCAAGGACTTGTGGGCCTTTTCATGAAACTTCAGAAGGCCCCCAGGGGGCAGGAAGTCATCAGTATTGGCAACAGAGTTTGCTTCCTGCCTCAAACATCACTCCCTCCCTCCTAGAAATAGGACAAAAAGGCTTCTTTCGCCTTCTGTGTGAAGTTGTGCAGAAAGAGTGCAAGGGTCTACTTCCACCTGAATTCCCCCAAGTCTCCCTGCTTGTCTTTGTTTATTATATTAATAAATACTGTGTAACTGATGTTCCCATCTGGCAAGGCAGAGGGGAGAAAAAGCAGCAAAAAATGAAGCTGCAATCTCATCTAATACTGATGAAGGTGATATCCGTTTGGCATGGGAGAAAGGTGGGTCTTTATTTTAGTCTTCTTAATTAAGAACCGCCAAGTGACAAATATTAATTAGGAAGCCAGCTGTATCCTTCAGTTTCGTGGTATATTTCTTCTTATGAACCTGGGAAGGGGGTGAGTCTGGAGGCTCTTTTAATCAATCAGCCTGTGAACAATTATCTGTTAAGTGTATTTTGTGTGTACAGGGCCAGGCTCAGCAGAGAGAGATTTATAAGGTGCTGTCTTTGCCCTGAGAACCTCCATCTAATTGTGGAGTGTGCACAGCGAGCTGTTAATCCAGATGGTCAGAGCATACCCTGAGCACTATGAGCAGGATGAAGAGAAGTGTAAAGTTGAAAGGACAGGAGAATGAGATAATGTTCCTAAGTAGTCATGACATTGCTTTCATCTATGTGGACATCTATTAGGGCTCTGGAACTCCCCCCCTGAGTTATATTACTACAGTCAGGCATAAGCAATGGAAGAGTGCCTTTTTTGCCAGCGTTGAGGGTCATCCATCAGTCTACAAAGTTGGAATTGAGAAGAGAGATTGAGGATTGTGGGCAGAAATTGTCAAGGTAAGAAGAGCTGGGCACTAACAGAGTGGGATTGAAATCCCCAGGGGGTGAAGAGCAATACACAACCCCCAGAGCTGGGCGGAAAAAGTAAGCCACTGGGGCCGAGAGTGCTAGAATGCAGCAGTTCTGCATAGCATTTCAGGTCTTCAGCCTCTCCTCAGTGCTAGTGACACACCACTCATACATAGGCTTATGAATTTCACACAGAAGCACAGCACCTAGCACCATCATCGGGGGTGGTGTTTAAGAGGGGGCTTGGGGTACTCTGTACCTGCCTTCATCACTGGGCTTGCTGAGAAAATCGTATCTAGAACAAAGCACTCATTATGAGGTACCTGAAAACCTCAGTCCACACCCAGGAGTCCTAAGTCTCTTTTGACATTGATGTATCAAGATACATTAAATTCTAGTTTTGGGAACCCCTAGTAACTGAAGGGTGTATGAAGTAACTCCCTGACCCCCAACTCCACTTTTAGGTATATAGAGCGTTTATAATCATAAGGCTTTTCTCATGTGGGATGAGTAAATTAATGTGCAGCTTTCTAGCAATTCTATACCTGGCCAACCAGTTTGTTGAGTTGTATCTGTACATTCTCAGATCTCTTAAGCCACCACTGGTGTGCCCTGGGTCATCTCCTGCAGTGATCTGAGTCTGGAAGCCTGCAGCTCTCCATGTACTTTCATGGACTTGCTTGAGTCCTTGTACCGTCTCTTGTAGAGTACTTGAAAGTGCTCTCATCAAGGGGCCCTTAGCTTTGAGCCTAGGACAGGCTCATGTATGAAGGCTTATCCTTTATAGACTTGGATTCATCCTGGGGAGTTGAGTTTGATACAAGTTTTTTCCCCCCCCGCAACCTCTGCTGTTGTAGTTTTGGGTTTTCTATATCTATTCTCATTGAGTACCAGTTTTCAGGCAGGTTATACCTGTATGTAACTGTATGAACTGTCTCTAGCCTTCACTTTTAGCCTTTTAAATCTAAACTCACGAAGCTGCAATCTTCCAGACATCTGAGGGTACGAACCTGGTGCCATGGTTCTGACCTGCTTGAATGTTACTCCAGACAAGGTTGCATTCTGATAAGAAGCCTTGAAAGCAGTGGGTCAATAGTCTTTTTTTAAAATTACACTTAGTGTGTATGTGGGGGGTGGCTAGGGGCGTGCCACATTGTACACGTGTGGATCAGAGAACAACCCGTGGGACTCAGCTTTCTCCTCCCACCACCTGGGCCCTGAAAAATCAAAATGAGGTTGTCAGGCCCTATATCATCTTGGCAGCCACTTCTTTTAATTTCAGAATTTGAATGTACCCATCCAATGGCCAACATGGATGGCCTCTAGTGAAAGGAATCCAAACATAGAAATGCTCTTCCTCTCTTCTCTGGGGAAGGCTTCATGGTGGTAAGAGCCATCTGTCCAGGCAGCGGGGCTCTTCAGATTGTTTTCAAAGAGATGTAGACATGGTAATAAAGGTTTCTCCCCAGCTTTTCTGTCATGTGTCTCAGGAAGAATGCATAGTAACAAGAACGTGCCATTCTTGAAGCATGTTTGCCTGCATACATTTCAATTTATTGACTGAGATTCCCAGCCGAATGCTCTAAAATGTTACCCACAGTGGAGTGCCAAGATCATGGATGCCTCTAGGTGCTGTTTTCTTATTTTTAATATTTTAACTTCTTCTCTGGCACCCTGGCAAACAGAGGCAAAAAGGAGTCCAGTGAAAACTAACTCTGCTTTCTAACTGGCCATGATAGGCTCAGACCCTGTGCCCAGTTAGAGCAATGGAGACTACTGGTGTTTGTAGCCAAAGGGCTGGTGCTGGGCATGAATCCATGAGGCTTCCATGCCTTTGTGCTGGCCAGCGATCTCCAAGCCATTGCAATGGTGTGTTCCCCCTGGGGAATCTCAGCCTACCTCCAAGCAGTTCCAAGAGCTTAAGTCACAGAGGCATATGGGAACTTTACTCTCATACAACAAACTAAACAACAAACTAAATGAATTTTTCATATTGGCTTTTGGAAGACAGACAGACAGACAGACAGACAGACAGAAGGAAAGAAAGAAAGAAAGAAAGAAAGAAAGAAAGAAAGAAAGAAAGAAAGAAAGAAAGAAAGAGAAAGACAGGAAGACAGACAGAAAGAACGAGGGAGAGGGAGGCAGGGAGGGAGAAAGAAAAATAAAGGAAGGAAGGAAGGAAGGAAGGAAGGAAGGAAGGAAGGAAGGAAGGAAGGAACAAAGAAAAGGGAAAGAAAAGAAAAGGAACTGTTCCAGCTTTTCTTTGGTGACGCGCCTTTTGGAATTACTGTCTTTAGAAGCAGCCAGGGGTGGAAGGCCTGTAATCTAAGCAGAGCAGTGCTTGTAAGTGCGAGCTATAGGAGAACCAACGATGCTTTCAGAAACATTATTCTTGGTGCTGAATTGAACAAAGAGTTATTACTGTTGGAAAAAAATATACCGAGTAACTCATTGTTAATACTCTCAGATTTGGGCCTGGAGAACTGTACTGTGAATGGAGTGGGAGATAAATAGAGAGGAAAATGGCAAATTAAGGGGACAAATAACCAGGGAAAAAAAAAGAGAAGAGGGAAGACTGCCTGCTGGCATCAGCAGAGGCAAACACATAACCAGTGTCTGATGCATTTCCTACGGAATCTGTGTGTTTGCAAATTGCTGCAGTACATCTCAGCAGAATGGAATCGGAGTAACGAAGAGCTGACTAGCAGGCAGAGTTGGATAAATTCCCTCAGTACTCCTGAAATATAACAGAGCAAGGAACAGTATAATGAAAAATAACAGAGAGAGTAGCTAGGGGCTTAACTTATGATCAGTGTTCATTACAACAAATGACACTTTCACTGCAGAGTTACCATAAAGATTATTGACTCTTACATAATGTGGCTCCCTTCTGAATAGATTCTAGAACAGCTCAGCCTGTGAATGGGAGGGCTGGAGCAAGACGAGGACAGAAGATGTGCCCAATCCCCTCCTCATGTCTTCAATTAGTACTGGCATGCTGCCCATTCAGAGCCCTGGCCAGAGCCTTCTGCACAGTGGATTCCCTGAGTGCCTTTGGCACTAACTAGGGTGGTCTCGCCATACTAAGTGAAGAGGAGCCCCAAAGAGTGACTGAATTTGTGGGCTGTTTTATTTCTAAGGATCTTCTGTGTATTCTCCACAATTCCCTATTTTCCTCGGGCATACATAATGCAGCATCTTTTAAAATATCTCTCTGGAAAGAAACTATGTTTTGTGTAAAACTTGATGCAGACGAACATAAGGCGTCTTTGCACTTCTGTGGTCTCGCCCAAGTTTAGAACGGACAAAGCCCGGTTCTGAGAACAGTGCTCAGCAGCCTGGATCTTCAGTACCTGTTTAGCGTCTGCTAAGCACTCAGTACTTGGTTTTATTTCGTCCTTATGACAGCCCACGAGATATGCACTGTTAATCTCAAGCCTAGTTTACAGAAGAGAAAAACCCCTCAGGTTGAGTGACTTGTTCAAGGTTACCCAGTCGCCAAGAATTATAGATAGCTTTCAGAAGAAGTTCTTCAAGTCTTCTGTAAGTTAGTTTCCATACAGGGCTGAACATGGAGGAAGATGTCTTGTCTGGTGGCCTGTTCTCTCTCAAAGCATACAGTGTACTAAATATATATAGGCTCTCTGCTTCAAACCAGGTTCTATAAGGAAACTGAACCGAGCTTCTGTATTTACATCTTAGGCTGAGGATGTAGGGTCAGTTCTCATCATCAGGGCTCGACGCATGAGCATGAGGGTCTTTGTTCAGTCCTTAGCATTCCACATACAAAGCCAGCCAGGGTAGAAAGCACTTCTACCCTGCTGTGAAGGCAGAGACAGGAAGATCTCCAAGACTCACCAGCAGGCCAGCCTAGTCTAACTGCTGATCCCCAGATTCCAATGAGAAACCCTGTTTCAAAGAACAAGGTAGATGACTTTTGAATAACAATACCCAAGATTATTCTCTGGCTTCTCCATGCACACACCACATCTAAAAGCATGCTTGTACATGTATACACACACAGAGAGAGACCTTGCTTAATAGTGACCCCCTAAGAAAGCATTCCTTGTCAGGGTTAGACAGACAGACAGACAGACAGATGGACAGACGGACAGACAGAGAAAGAAGCAATATGCTTTGAAGGTACAAGCTGCCTATTTTCACAAGAATGAGGCATGGTTAATCTATATAGAAAATAAGTTGTTTTAATTTTCTTTTAATATTTAGGTTGTTTTGTTTTTGTTTTTTATTTGAGGTTCATGGAGAAAATACTTGAGGAAGAACTAGAGATTTAAAAAGTAGTGAGCTTTAATATACACAGCAGATTTAATCTGTGTCTAAGATCATTTCAAGGTTGTTTTCCCTCATGAAGTCTGACTATGATGTCCTCTCATGTTCTATAGAATCTACCTTCTGATCTACAGACCCTCCATAGCTGGAGTTGATTGTTCTGGAATGTGGGTTGTATTTGCATGCTTCTTCTGTGTGTGAGCTCCCTTTATGATCTACTGTCCCGTGCCATCGTATTGAGCTGGAAGGAGTCTCTACACCCCTGTTCCTCTGGCATCTCCACCTCACGTTCACCATCTGCACAGGGAATATTCTAACACCTTCCAGGGGTGTTTTGTGGGTGAGATTCTTCGATGAAACACTTGAGCTTCTTGGATTCAAAGGGGCTGTTATGACAAGCGTCAGTTCTTTCCTGCCCACCCACAGCCACAGCTTTCTCCTGTTGTGGACATCAGCCACAAAGCGCCAAGTCCAGAGACATAGCCCTTCTTCACACTGTTTTGTGTCTCCTCAATGCTCCTTGCTGATGCCTGGGATCTAACAGATCTTGGTGCGCAGCCAATCTAACCTGTAATCCCGTAGGATTTTTAGCCTTTTTTCTTCTTTAAGCTGTAAGTTTTGCAGAGACTCTTAAAATGTGATTACAAAGCAAAAATAGAGTAATACATGTTAAGCAATCTTCAGAGTAGATCAAGGCAAGAAGTATTTCACAAGCATCCTTTTGAGGATGTTTCTTCCCTTAAAAGTCGAAATATGCCAATCAAGACTAAAGGAAGGTGAAATCCAAAGACTCATCTTTTTTTCAGCTGTCATACCTACATGATTCCTGTCACAATTGATGCCTTGACCTCAGATACCTCGCCCTACTCCCATCAGATCCCCTTGCCCACCAAGAGCTTCACTCATCCCCTGTCGCTAATGTCTTCACATCACCAGCTAGGGCTCAAAAACTGTAGTCTTGGATGAAGAAGCAACATTGACTTGCTTTGCCATATTTCAGAGATGCCAGTGACCATACCCCAGAGACACAGCTTACAGGAGGAGCCTGGCTATGCCAGAGCCAGGACAGAAGGTACTAGCTGCCTCCTCCTGCTTTTGTTTGAAGTCCCGTGGATAGTAGCTTTGTGGATAAACCAGCATATATACTTTGTACCCAGAGACATTTTGGTTTTAATTACTACAGTTGTTTTCTTTTGCTTTTGCTTTTGTCTTAACAATTTGTAAATAGAAGTGATTTACTTCACCCAATGCTGAAGGAAAAATAAAAATAATACAGCATTGTTTTCAATGTCAGGCATCATGCCGTAATATGGTCTAGCACACAGTGGGCCTTTGTGATGTCAACCCTGTGAAGTTTCATTTAATGTGCTGTGGCTAAGTGAGTTTGTATCCCTGGAGTGTGTGTAAGCTCCATAGACAAAGTGCATGTTATAGGCTGGTGCTGAAGTGAGCCCAGGGATTCTGTTTTGGTCGACCTCTTCCCCCATGTGACAGCACAGTTTTGGGAGACTGTGAAACCTTTAGGAATCAGATCCTAGCTGAAGGAAGTAGGTCACTAGATGCAGGCATATTACTACTATATCCAGCCTCTGGTTCCTGCCAGACCCTCTGCCTCTTGTCTGCCGTGGTGTGAACCGTTCTCCATCACACACACGTCCCACCGTCATCCTCTCCATAAGATCTGTTTTTACTGACTGTTGGGTACTAGGCCCAGGAACTTGAAAAAAAAAAAGTGACTTAGACATCATCTCATTCCAGAGGCATTCATGACCTCTATGGACAGTCACGGTGGGATGCTTTTGATTATCCTAGTAAGGTACACCCGCTTTCATTCAGTCAGCAGACATTACACGGTGTCTATAACATACCACTGGGTATCAGAAATTTTTCTTCTCTCTCCCCAAAAACCTGACAAGAATCAACGTAAGGTAGGAAGGATTTGTTTTGGCTCAGTTTGAGGGAACATTCCATCACTGTGGAGAAGGCTTTGACAATAGAATTGGATCAAGGCTATGGTGACAGTGTCATGAGATGCTTGATCACATCTCTATGGATGAGGAAACAAAGTGAGAACTGTGACACTCACCTGCCTTTGTCAGTGGTCCCTTCTTGTCCAGTCTAAGGCCCAAGCCCATGATATAGTGCTACCAATACTCGGGTCCTTCCTATGCAGTAGAACCTCTCTGGACACATCTCCTAATGAGTCTAAATCAGCCAAGAGGAAAGTGAGGATTGACCATCACTACCAGATAAAGAGGGTACTAAAGAAGACAGGCAGGTTCTCACCCTCTAAGTATTAGTCTTCTATTGGATGAGGCGAGAAGCAATAGTAATCATATAAACAACATAACACTATCGTGATACACAGAAAAAGGAAAGTTTATGTCATCATTGAAAATGTTGGCCAAGAAAACCTGGCTAGGGAATTCATACTTTGAAGCATCAATGAGTGACTGTGTCAGCACACAGCCTTATTTTGTGGTAAGCCCAAGAGAAGAGGCGATCTTATAGTAAGAACAACCAGTGGGTTCCAGGCATGTCGTGGTCCATGGACTCAATTAATGTCATTGGACACAGTGTCTCTCTGTCCTTTTATTTTTGCTTTATCTATGCCAGTTTCTCTCCTAGGTGGTCCCCTGTCACACCAGGCTAGTGTAGGGTACCAGCTAATCTGAACTCATTATGATTCATTAAGTAAAACAAAAAAGAAAGGGCATTTCTTTGGACCCTAGGCCTGTTTCTCTGGCCCTCTGTCATGGACCACCTGCTCATTTGTCATCCAGTTAGCTTAGCCAAGGTGACAGAGCACCTTGACAGACTAAGGCTAAGCTGTGAGTCATGTGACCTCCCCCGACACCGGCAGCATCCCCAGAGTTGGCTATATTCTCATCAAAGTATTTGAGCTTCCCATGCTTCCATGTCTTCATCTGTCAGCGAACATGGCGATGGCACCTTTCTAGGCGAGAAGTTGTGAAGAACTCTAGACAGGAGGATAGTGAGAAAGTGGCAAGAGCCTGGAGGATAGTCTGAACATGGCAAGGCCTGGGGTAGGACCAGGAATGGAAGTTGTACTGCCTAATTTCATGGCAACGTGATACAAATTGGAATCATCAGAGAAGAGGGAACCTCCATAAGATCCAGCTGTATATAGCATTTTCTTAAGTAGTGATCATTTGATGAGATCTTTTATACTCAGTAAAACCCACAGTCATCCCATTGTGGGTGGTGTCCCTGGGCTGGTGGTCCTGGGTTCTATACAAAAACAGGCTAAGCAAGCCACGAGGAGCAAGCCAGTAAGCAGTATTCCTTCACAGCCTCTGCATCAGCTCCTGCCTCCAGGTTCCTGCCCTGCATGAGTTCCTGCCCTCATTGCTTTCGATAAGAATCTGTTTTGTGGAACTGTGAAAGAAATAAACCATTCCCTCCCTGGTATTTCATCACAGCAATAGTAACCTTAACCAAGACAAGTGATGCAGAGTATGGGGAGGTAACTAGGGGCTGAGGCAAGCAGGCATGAGCCCTTGTGTGCAGGGCAAGATCAGCATTGTCTGTATGATCCCAATGCTTCACTGCAGGAGTAGCATCCTTCTTGGATGTGTAGAGAAGACAGCTTGCTGGACCCTGCTGCCTGTCTCTGGAGGTATAGAGCTCTCCCACTCCCTATGTTGAACCCACTTTTTCAGTTGATGCCCACTGTCTTTGTGCAGTCTCTTTCTGTTTCTCTGGGTGTATTTCACTGTCACGCTCACTGGCCTAGGGACTATGATCATGCTATTTTGGGTGACTTGTCATGTTCCTGCTTCAATTCACTTTGTGTTGATTTATCATTTAACAAACAAAGGACAATCTCATTTCCCATATATTCAGGTTTTGGAGTGGCACCTCAGTATTGGTCCAACTATTGTAATCCCCATATACTTGGTAATTTTGTATTGGCAGAACATGAAGTTTAAGGTGATTTATAGAATATAAACAAAATGTCACAATAGCTTGTGGTATTTTATTTTATTAACACTTAGCTCTCCTTGTTCCAAAATCTCTTTGGAAAATTACTATTTAACTTTTAAAGCCAGACTCAAGGTATTGGGTTTTCCTAGTGGTGATATTGAAGGATAATCTTGAAATGAGTAAATGGCCCTCAAAAAGGTAGTTCCTTGTTTCACTTTTCATGTTTATGAATTCTTTCTTTTCATTAAAGAAAAAAAAATCCCTCCAGATACAGTGTTTATCAGAGAAGGAAACTTCTCAGTGTCCTTGGCTTCTTTTCTTTCACCTCAGAGTTCAGTTTGGAAATCGCCACATTTAGCACTTTACAGTTTAATTTAAAAGGATTACCTATTTTCTTAAATGCTTAAGCAGCGGAGCAAGTTGCGGCTATTGATTTTCTCTGCATGTATTCCGTGAGAGCTGTTTCTGCTCCTTCCCCAGGGAACATAGCTCTTGAACTGCATGCTCGCTGGTGACAGCTCGGACCTCTGATACATAACCAAAGACCTTGCCTAATATCCTCTCGACTGCTCGGGGAATTTTTATTAAGTAAAAGCATCATTAGAGTAGACAGGATGATGAAGTTTAATGAGCATCCTTTGTGCCTGGTATTGTTGCCGTGGCTCTGCCCAGAATGGACTCTTCTCCCCTCCACTTGGGGCAGAGAGTGAGGCTGGAATGTGTGGTGTGTTAGCAATTTTCTGCCTTCTATTAACTGTTGTATTTTGGCATAACGTCACATATTCTTCTGGGTTGTTTCTGGGTTGTTTGTCTAGATTCTGCATACACGTGTATGTTTGTACATTCTTTTTACACTGTGTTGAAAACAGTGGACATTGGGAGAAATAATGGTGAAGAGTGAAAAACCCATATTGCTGCTAGTGAGATCGTGTGGAAGCATCTCTCAAAAAGAAAAAAAAAAACATACCATTTTGAATTAATGAGACTTCTCTTAGGAACTGGAGAATAGTTTTTTTTTTTTTTCTTCAGAACTCAGCAATTTATGTGCTAAGATTCTGTCACCAGTCCCTCATAGCTGCAAGATGGGATAAATAAAAATATCACGAATGCTTATTAATAATCCGGGCTTCACACTTTGTCCACAGATTTATTTGCAGTGATGTTAAATTTAGCATTCTACCATTAGATTAGAGATTATAAGCAAAATTATATCTCACTATTTTTGCTGGTCATCTACTCAGGTTTTAAGTTTTGTTCTTTTCTTTATATGGAAACGCCCAAAAGAGTAAGAAGGCGTATGACACAAGCAGATGACTTCACAACAGCATATTGCACCTCGCATATACCTGGCATTCTGAAACACAATATTTACACAGCACACAATGTGTTTCTAGTGTGCTTTGGGTCTACAGAATACAAAAGAAGTGAAGTTTGCATTCCCCATTCTCAAAAACAAAGGATGACTCTCTTATTAAGAAAAAAAGGCTGGGAATGATCTGGGACAATTTAACTTAGGAGGTTCAAACTTTGGAGTGGTTGTATGGGTTGACCTAAGCCTGAGGTTGGAAAGTTTTGGGTTTCTCCTTTGGATAAGAAGGGCGACTTTGACAGTGAGTAATGAGTCCATGGAAGCCACAGTGCAATGAACATGGTGTCATCAAGCCGTTCTGCTGATGCCTTGAAATAATGAATCAGGGGCAGGAGTCACTGTGTCAGCAGGGACTTAATGGTAAGAGCCTCGGAAACCCCACTGTGCTCCTTGGAGGTAGAATGAGGCTGAAGGAAGAACAGTGAAAACTGGGGAAGCCTCAATATAAAGTGAGAACTGGCTTGTAGATAGGACCCAGGCCAGCATTCTGGGTAATAATAATACAGATCACCCAAAGCAAAAAAAAAAACAAAAAAAACAGATTCAATGCAATCCCCATCAAAATTCCAACTCAGTTCTTCACTGACTTAGAAAGAGCAATTTGCAAATTCATCTGGAACAACAAAAACAAACAGGATAGCCAAAACTATTCTCTACAATAAAGAAACCTCTGGTGGAATCACAATCCCGGACCTACTACAGAGCAATTGTGATAAAAACTGCATGGTATTGGTACAGTGACAGGCAGGTAGATCAATGGAGCCGAATTGAAGACCCAGAAATGAACCCACACACCTATGGACAAAGGAGGTAAAACCATACAGTGGAAAAAAAGACAGCATTTTCAACAGATGGTGCTGGCTCAACTGGCGGTTAGCATGTAGAAAAATGCAAATCAATCCATTCCTATCTCCTTATACAAAGCTTAAGTCCAAGTGGATCAGGGACCTCCACATCAAAGCAGATACACTTAAATATATAGAAAAGAAAGTGGGGAAGAACCTCCAGCAAATAGGCACAGGGGAAAATTTCCTGAAGAGAATGCCAATAGCTTCTGCTCTAAGATCAAGAATTGACAAACGGGACCTCATAAAGTTGCAAAGCTTCTGTAAGGCAAAAGACACTGTCAACAGGACAAATCGGCAACCAACAAATTGAGAAAAGATCTTTACCAATCCTATATCTGATAGAGGGCTAATATCCAATGTATACAAAGAACTCAAGAAGTTAGACTCCAGAGAACCAAATAACCCTATTAAAAAATGGGGCAAAGAGCTAAACAAAGAATTCTCAACTGATGAATACTGACCAAATGGCAGTGAAGCACCTAAAGAAATGTTCAACATCCTTAGTCATCAGGGAAATGCAAATCAAAACAACCCTGAGATTCCACCTCACACCAGTCAGATTGGCTAGGATAAAAAACTCAGGTGACAGCAGATGCTGGAGAGGTTGTGGGGAAAGAGGAACACTGCTTCATTGCTGGTGGAATTGCGAGCTGGTACAACCACTCTGGAAATCAGTTTGGCGGTTCCTCCGGAAACTGGGCATAGTTCTACCAGAGGACTCAGCTATACCACTCCTGGGCATATATGCAGAAGATGCTCCAACATGTAATAAGGACACATGCTCCACCATGTTCATAGCAGCCTTATTTATAATAGCCAGAACCTGGAAACAACCCAGATGTCCCTCAACAGAGGAATGGATACAGAAATTGTGGTATATCTACACAATGGAGTACTACTCAGCTATTAAAAACAATGAATTTATGAAATTCTTAGGGAAATGGATGGATCTGGAGAATATCATCCTGAGTGAGGTAACCCAATCACAAAAGAACACACATGATATGCACTCTTTGACAAATGGATATTAGCCCAGAAGTTCAGAATACAGGAAGAACAACCCACAAACCACAAGAAACTCAAGAACAAGGAAGACCAAAATGTGGTCATTTAATTCCTTCTTAAAAGGGGGAACAAAATACCCATGGAAGGAGTTGCAGAGACTGTGGAGCAGTGACTGAAGGAAGCCTAATATAATATAACAAGCCAGCCTAATATAGCTATCTCCTGAGAGGCTTTGACAGTACCTGATTAATACAGATGTAAAGGCTCACAGCCATCCATTGAACTGAGTACAGGGTCCCCAATGATGGAGTTAGAGAAAGGACCAAAGGAGCTGAAGGGTTTGCAGCCCCTTGGGACGAACAACAATATGAACTAACTAGCACCCTCAGAGCTCCCAGGGACTCAACCACCAACCAAGGACTATACATGGTGGGACTGATTGTTCTGGCAGCATGTGTATAGTAGAGGATGGTCTAGTCAGTCATCAATAGGAGGAGAGGCCCTTGGCCCTGTGAAAGTTCTGTGCCCCAGTGTAGGGGAATGCCAAGGCCAATAAGTGGTAGAGGGTAGGGTGGCAAGCATGGGGACAGGGGAAGGCAACAGGGATTTGCTCTTGTTGTTTTTGTTTGTTTGTTTTTTGGAAGGGAAACTGGGAAAGAGAAACCATATGACATGTAAATAACTAATAAAAATAAAAATAAAAAACAGATGCCTAAACAAGTGATAGCTGGCAAAACACTATTGTCAGGCCTCAGATTGCATTAGTGACTTTTCTCTCTTTAATATGTGCATGTGTGTATGTATGGGTGTCTGTCCGTGTGTGGGGGCTAATGTATGGTTGTGGATACATGGAGATGCATGTGTACATGTGTGGTTGTCTGTCCGTGTGTGTGGGCTAATGTATGGTTGTGGATACATGGAGATGCATGTGTATATGTGTGGGTGTCTGTCCGTGTGTGGGGGCTAATGTATGGTTGTGGATACATGGAGATGCAGGGTTGACATTCAGCAGAGCTTGATTTTCCTCTTTATCGATAGAGACAGGTCCTTTCCATTGAGCTCAGATCTTTGTATTTCAACTAATCTAGTTAACCTGCTTGCTCTGGGGATGCACTGCTTTCTCTTTTTAACCACTGGAATTAGTTAGCCACCTTTATATGAGTTCTCTCGGGAGACCCGAGATTTTGTACTTATGTTTA
The DNA here is from genome assembly GCF_008632895.1 of Mastomys coucha. Classification (NCBI taxonomy): domain Eukaryota; kingdom Metazoa; phylum Chordata; class Mammalia; order Rodentia; family Muridae; genus Mastomys; species Mastomys coucha. Next base: position 1,152,916 of record NW_022196897.1, on the reverse strand, counting down.
TCCAGAAAGCTTGTTAACCACAGAGCGTCTCCCTGGCCCCAACTTTTTTCCCAAATACCTTAATGATATTGACTACCTTCTAGACACACGGCTTCCAACCGTGTTCTTAGAACTCCTTGGAGGAGGCTCACTGGAGGCTCCTGCCTGCCTTGCTACCTTTTGTAGCTGATTCTCCAGCTGGCTTTAAGAGGCCAGTGACTTGGAAACCTTGATATAGTGTCTGGAGCTATAAAAATAGATGAACTTACTGTAGAAGAGGATACCAAGAAATAAAAGCAAAGGCAAGGGACAGAAGAAGTCTCCAGAGGGGTATTAAGGGGATTCCAGGGCAGTTAATAGCCAAGAGAGAAAAACCTCCCGGAAGGAGTTGTGTGGTCCATAGATAGTGGTCTTCATGCAAAGAGTTGTGTGGTCCATAGATAGTGACAGCACATAAAGAGACGGTCACAGAAGAAGACTGTGGGACTTAGCAATGCAGGAAAATGGGTGGGTGTTTTAAGACTGGAAGTGTTGCTATTTTGTAGAGCTCATACATCTCCTAATGCTTACTAAAAATACTGATAGCAAAATAATCTCATATATTAGGCTGGAACTCGTTGCTACTCAATCTTACCTACTAAAAGGTAGTAGTTTTCAGTTTCATGGACTTTGTCTGGTTGGTGTACAACTTCTTCAGTAACATGCTTCAATAAAACTGCTTTTAAAGATAGGGGCATAGTGACAAGAACAGTCTGCAGAACCTTTTCCTAATGGTTGCCCTGGAGATGGTCCTCACAGAGCATCTTCTGCTGGTCACTCCAGGATAGCTTATTTCTTTTAGTCTTGGTCTTCCCAGATGAGGGAAGAGGGCCCTTGTGTTTCTGAGCAAAGTGATTCTTACAGCCGCCACAAGCTAATTGTCCCTTTGAAATTGACTTTGGCCTTCTTGACAGGCTTCTGAGAGAAATGGCTCCTTTTTCTGTCACTTTAGAGTGTCCTTTGTTGGTGTGTGGGGTTTTGTTGCTTATTTGTTTATTTGTTTTGTTTTGTTTTTCCAAAGTCATTAACCATCTCCCATTTCTTCTCTACAAACTTAAGATTTCAGAAGTGAGATTTTTCTAGGATTCTTTGCAAAAGGTACACTTCACCCCGACCCCATCTTCCAGCTTGCTTGAGCACTTTGCCAGGGAGTGGCTGTATCATCATAGGCAGTCTTGACCTGTTCTCTCTGTCACCACTGTCCAATTGACATAGCCAAGTGTCAGTGCCCATTGGAGTCTTTTCCAGAATGGGAACCCAAGGGCACATGGACACAACATAGATTCCAGGTCACACTTCTGGTGTAGCATCAGGGATGGGGGAGAAGGAGAGGAAGAAACAGAAAGAGACAAAGAGAAAGGGAGCTTGCCTAGGTAGCCTGAGTCATGAGTCTTTCGAGATATTAAAGGTAGCAACAGCCATTACAGCATCTATCATGTGCCAACATGGTCAGGATCATTTCTATATGTCTAACTCCATCTTTCCTGGAGCCCTTCAAGGTTGCAGGGAAATTTCATTTTCATCCTGTGAATGAGATCATCAGACTGTGGTGAGTGTCAGTGACAGTCCCAAGGCCATCTAGCACTTGAATCTGAGAGGTGTACAGAACAAAGAGAGGAGTACACAGCTGGTACTCTTCTCCAGGAACCCATGATCCAGGATGCTGCGGTGCTGCGCAGAAGGGATGTGCTGGCTTGGAAGTGACAGAGAGTGCTCAGGGCAGAGTGATGGCTGGGTCTGCTCAGGTGCAGAAATAGAAATGAACAAGACAAGTAGGGAAAGTTGGATTGTCCTTTAGGGCCTAAAGGCAGGATTAGGATGCTCTCACCAATTGTGAGAGACAGACCAGGGATCTGTCTGTCACACTTAGCAAATGGAGGTCGCCCTGGATAATAAAGAAACAGTACAGCCAAGAATGGTACCCAAGACCTTGGATCCTGAGACCCATGTCATTACTGCCCTACCTCATCTCTCAGTGGGGAGAGCTGCTCAGGTTAAGGCTGACTCTCATCTGCCCACATAGGTGAAGGAATTAAAGGATCACACAGGGGACAGAGGCATCATCCAGCCCTTCAGTGACTCACTGAGGAAGTGGGGCAAATGCATTTAGCTCAGCCATGCTTGTCTTCTTCAAAGAGAATCAAAACCTTTCTTCTGGAGTGGCTAGAGCATTGTGGTTTATAGAAAATCGCATGTTATTTCTCAGTGAAATTTCCTAATGAAATAAGGTAATCATGTGATTATCTTTATTTAATAACGGAGTAGAACTTCACACCCTAAGCCCTAGTAGTGCTCTCTGCCTACTTCCGATAGACTTGCTGCAGTGCCCAGCATAGATACCCTGTAAGGAAAATCACTCGCTTACCAGTTGCAGAAACTGAGGCATGGCAAAATGTGGGTGGGTAGATGGATATGAAAGCTGCCGATCATTTGCCCAGAGTCTACACTGATTAAAGGTCAAAACTCTGAAACATCTACAGTGACTGCTCACCCCTTTGTAGTGACTTGCTATGAAGCCCCCAGGAAATCTAGGCACACACAGAGCAGACTGAGTACCAAACGGTGCAATTAAAACACTGGAACATTCTTGTTCTTTCTCTACAGGAAGGAAAGCCTTGCTGAGTCCCACATGGCTTTTGCATCTCTTTCAGAACTGACTTTTCTGGATCCCCACACCTCTACGGCATGTCCAGTTTGCCCATGTGGCTCACCTCATTCAGGCTGTGCCAGTCAAGTCCTAGTTGAACTTGATCTCTCTTTAACCCTCCATTACCTCTTGTTGGTGACATGCCTTTCCAATACTGTAGTAGTTCTGCGGTTCCATGTTATATTAGTTAGCCTTTCTCATTACTATGAGAGAATACCTGACAGACACAATTTAAAGAAGGAAGGATTCATTTTGTCTCTTGATTTCAGGAAATACCAGTACATCATGATGTGCCATGGCTTGGTCACATTTTGATAAGGAAGCAGAGCGGGACCAGATGCTAAACCAAGCCATAATTCTAAAGACCTCCTCCCAGTGGCCTACATCTTCCAGCTAGGCCCCTTGTCTCAGTGGTTCTGTAGACATGCCCCCCACCCAAAAAAAAAAAAAAAAACAGTGCCACTGTCTAAGGATCAAGTGTTCAAACACAGCCTTTGAGGAAATTTTCCATTCAAGCTAGGACACATATGAATGAACTGTTTTGTTTCTATTGATTTCGATAATCATTCAAATCTGCTGTTGTCTTGAGTTCAAGCATGTGTATTTCTTTTTCCTTTATGGGGATAAGAGGTTGTAAAACATAAGAAAGGCATAAGAAAGCTGTGCAACCACCCATCCTGAGATCAGGGGTGTCTTTGTGAAAACACAGAACAAAGTCAGATGTTGGCTGTGTGCTAGATGAGAGGACCTGAGGGAAGAAGCCTCCGGGGGAGCCGGGAACCCCTGGCATGAAATCTGTGGCCTCAGGTAAAACAGCCTCTAGAGAGGAGATTACAGAGGCAGAACAGTATGTTTCTGAATGTGCAGATTTAAGTGGGGAGAAGGGTAGACAGCTCTGCTGTGGTTCAGGGTCCCTTCTGCTTGTCTCTGGGAGAGATGCTGGCCAGGGCATCCATAGGCAGCAGTATTGACAGCGTGGGTCAACTACGGTTGGACTTGTTTTGTGCTCCATAAAAACTGTTAGTTCTTTCTGGGTTATAGGCCCCAGGCGTCCAGGCCACTCTGACATTATGTCAGCACGAAGCCTCCTAAGCTTCTAATTGCTGCAGAGCTTAAGCCTATCTGCAGGCTCCCTCCTAACCTAGACGCAAGAAAATGACTGGCCCTTTCGCCTGTAGAGCAGTCTCCGTGCCTGGCTCTGAGCTCCATGTCCTAGCACCTATGAGCTGTAAACTCTGAATTCTCAGCTCTGTAAGGGCAGACATCTCCATCACCACTGTTGGAACAACCAGTTTTTACCTGACACTTGGGAGACTGCAAAAGAGAAAGCACCCTGCTACCTGTACAGTGCTACCTACTGAAACACTAATGCCTGGCGTGCCTCCTACCAACAGGATAACTCCATTTGCCAGGCCCTCCCCTCAGCCTGTCAGCCATAGTGTTGAAGCCAATCAAAAGCATCCTTGTGTTCTACACTATGCATAGATACAGTGTTTAAGCATCAAAAATGGGAGGAAGGGTTAGGTGTTTGTCTTAGTGGCAAGGCACTTGCCTAGCATCCTATGGCCCTGGACTCCTTCCTTAGCAGTGTACAGTGAGTAAAATAGTAAGTAAATACACACACACACACACACACACACGAGCCTTTAAATGAATGGATGTGATTCCCTGAGTAGGTATATAGAACAGTTGCTCTTTACACAGAGACGCGGGTCTCTTGGCTGACTGAGTCCCTTAGGAAAGAGCAGGTGCAACTACTCAAGTATGGCCCGTCCTTTCCTCTAGAGCTACTGAGGGCTGAGATATGCATAGGACTCTCTGGAAAACACAGTTATATCAATAAGGGGGAGTTAAGGCTGAGCTCTATTTATTTTGGCATGGCTTTAATTTTGTTTAATCAGAATTACTCATAAATTATGGATTAATTACTATCCACCGCTCAGTGAAATCCTTTCCGCGATGGATGCCATCCACTGTAATTGTGGGGCACTTTGTCAACATTTAATCAGCGGTACTTATTAATGTGGCATTGATGTGTGGTGGCCATCCCTACACCATCAATCACACATGAGCAGCCAGCATGATCTCCAACACCATTGCTCTTTGTCACATTAACTAGCCCCTAGGCTCTCCAGCCAAGCATTGGTGCTTGCTTCTCATGGACTAGGTAGTGTCTCTCCAATTCAGTGGGTCCTTTGTCCTTGTAGACTTAAACACCCTCAAGTTTTAGAATGCCATTCTGAAAGAGCTTTGTGAACATAACTTGTTCTTACAGTCCTGAAGATCATTTCTTCCCTCACCCTGCCCAAGAAATGTAAAATACCAAGACACTGTCTACAGCAGAACACTGTCATATAGGGTGTATGCACATATGTGCATGTCTGTGCGTGCATTTGTAAAAGTGTCAATTCTTGGAGTGTATGGGGCAGAATAAATAGAATATTTTCATGCTTGTCAAATATTTCTGGTGATTGAATATTTAAAGTTCTTCCTAAGGAAACTTAAACTAGTAAACAAAGCTCATGACTATCCCCTCTCTCTCTCTCTCTTTCTCCTTTTAGCCTCTACGGCAGACACATGCAAGCGAACCCGGAACCCCCAAAGAAGAATAATGACAAATCAAAAAAGATCAGCCGGAAACCCCTAGCAGCCAAGAACAAATGAGGCACAGACACACCCCCACACTGGTTTCTGGCCTCCGTCCTTAGCTCTCTGCCTTCTTGCTCTGTCCTGCAGATAAACACGATGTGCTGGGCCTACTTTCCTTTTTTAAACACTGTCCTTCTGCCTTTCTCCTCCCCGTGCTTGAACGCAGCCTGACTTTTGCACCTTTGAAATTCTTGTGGTAGGTGGTGCAGCTTTTATGAAGTCTTACATTCCTCCTCATTTGTTTCCTTAAAACTGCCAAAGGCAGAAAACAAAGCTCTCATTCTCCTGCAAATTTCATGGTAGGCACAGGTTTCAGTTCCTTGAATAAACGTCACAAGGCTGCTTATTATCAAAAGAATAATTAAAATCATGTAACCACTTAAATGTCACAGTTAATACCTTTCATTCTTTCTGTTTATTCGTATAACTCATTATTGTGCCTTATTAAAAATCTTCCCTCACCACCAAACTATTATATTCATTTAACTTTGAAATGATTTTAATAAAATCTTGAATTTATATCACACTTTTCTTCTTGACTAAAATAAAAAAAATAACCTAGTATTGGGGTGTACACATTTTTTATTACTTCTCTACCCCTCCCCAATTTTTTTTTACCTTCTCTAATGTTACTGATTGTAGATGACAATCTATGGACCTTACCATGAAACAAATACAAAATTAAATTATAGTTAGTTTCTTCTCACATCAGTTTGTCAGGTTTTTTTGTCTCCCGTCTTCTCCTTTGAAGACTGTTTCTAAATTAGGAAGGATGAGAAAAACAAATCTCTAGGAGATTCTGCCATAAGATTTTGGAAAGCAGCATTCTTTCACCAAACAAAACTGTGACTCGTGCCAACGTCTGCTAGACAAGGGCTGGGAAACAAGAGGAAGAAGAAAAACTCAAGCGTGTTGGCAGAGAATCTGTTCCCATCAAAGCACTCTCCTAAGAGACTGATGCCAAAGAAGTTGTACAAATGTACACAATCTATACCATACCCAATACAGAGACTACCTTAGCAGAGTCACTTAACAACTAAGCATCCACAGTGAGCAGTTTGCCCCCTCACCAGCAGCGATGTATAGCGATGAAAATAAACCAAACATAAGTGAGACCTATCAACAAAAAAACAGGTAAGGTGAAATACATTCTCGATGGTCTGTCAGAGAAAACATGCCTCTTTCCTGTGCTATATCCATTTCCCAGCTAACTGTACCTAAGCTGTGTTCTAAGTGAGCCAGAGTGGGAGAAAAAAGAAGCCTTGAACTGACTTGGTCATGAATTTATCTCAGTGGACACTACATTTTAAATCCTTACTTCTGATTAATACCCTGGGAACATATTACCAAGCGTCTACAGGGGAAGCTCCAGCCACCCTCTTCTCTTTCAACGTCTATATGATATGATGTTTACAGGAACTGAATTTGTTCACTATGAAGTATTTTAATTATTATTTTAAAGCTTGGGAAATTGTAGAAGGAAGAACAATGCCACCACTATTGGTTGGAAGATGTCACTGACAATTAAATTACCAGCAATGTATTAGTTAAAACAGCAATATAAAAGTTTTTAAGAAATTTCTCTTTCAAAAAGATGAGCTCTCTAGATAGGTATATGGCCAAAACATTTAAATTTGTTAGGAGGTAATCTCCCCAAGAAGCATAAAAGTATAAAAAGGAAAAAGCTCACTAGTAATCAAAAAAATACAAATCAAAACTAGGCAGTGTATAACAATGAGAAATGAGAGATATTTTTGAGGTGGGCTTTAAGTGCTAAAGGAGTAATGGGAGACAAGCATTCTTATATACTGCTGAGAGGAAAATAAATTCTCATGAAGGTTGGTTGTAGCACTTGAATAATAAATATATATAGGAAAGTCCTGAAATTATGTACTTCTGAACAAGAATTTACTTCCAAGGGCTTATCCTGAGGGCATTGCCTGAAGTACAGAGAAATTATCGTGTCTGAGGATTGCCTTCATACCATGGTGTCTATCCATGGTTAGATGCAGAGGAAAGCCAAATGACCCAACTGAAGAGTATCTACGTGAGAGACTTCCATAAAGATAATAGCAATCGTTGAACAATGTTTAAGGACGATGGGGGATATCTAATTATACAAGATGGTTATGTAGCAAAAACAGACCTAAAACTATGAAAATATTATTCTAATTTTACTTTGTTTTTTAATAGAGTATTTTTAGTATGTGCATGCAAAACTGAATGAAAGAGGCTGATCTTTCCTCTTGGATTGGGATCTAAGATTTTTTTTTTCCTCATTTTATTTTTTTAGCCTGACCCTGTACTTTTAAATTTCTATAATGACTGTGTAACTTGTAATCAAAAAACATTAAGTGTGTATTTTTTCAGAATGAAATTGGTATATTATTACATATAACATACTCCATAAAATAAGATTATATATTTAAATTCAAAGCACAATATAAAATGTCATGTTAGCATTTTTTTTGTTACTAAAATGGATTCCCACATCTTCTTTTAAGACTTATTTTATTATTTATGTATGTGTATGTGCAGGTGCATATATCTTTGAGTAGCCACAGATGCCAGAATCAGTTCTCCTGGAACTGGAATTACAGATGGATGTGAATCTCCCATGTTGGGGGCTGGGCACTGGACTCTCATCCTCTGAAATAACAGCAAGCGCCCTTAACTAGTAAGCAATCTCTCCAGCCCCTATATCTTCTGGAACTCTATGATGACCTGTTACCTAGACTAACACAAGCAGTACCATCACATTGCAAAAGGTAGCCTTTGAACAAATAGAAATCAACCTTGAAATGTCTACCCTAACCCTGATTCAGGCCTTTCCATCATTCAAGGTATTTTCCTGGCAAGCATTTCATTTTATGATCTAAAATTAGGTGTTAATCATTTATATGCATGTTTTCCACACTATATACAAAATGTGTTACATACTATATATAGGATATGTACATAGATACATATACATACATATACATGGGATGTACATATACATGTATATATTGGAGTGTGCACATTTTTATTCTTGTATTTATATGATACATATAAATATATGTATATATTATATTTATATTCATATAAATGTACACATTTCCATCAATTGCATTTCAGAAGACTTGTCTACTCTTTAGGAATGTCACATTTCTTCAAAGACTGCATATAAATACACTGTGACATTGACTCTTCTTCATGCTTAGCTCATATGTATTAAACATTGAAATTTATTGTTGTTACTGTTTTCCTCCCTTTTCTGTTAGGAATAACATCACTTATTTGTTGAGGGCCTCTCATACATCAGGTGTTTTACTGACATATCTTCTTTCATTCTCTCTCTGTGCTCATGATCAGTGGTAGGAGAAATGACCTCAGAGAAATTAAAGAACTTCCCTCAAGACTGCACAGCTAGGAAATGGCAGAGGAAGGATGTAATGGAAGGGGCTTTGGCTCACAAGTACTTGTTTTTTGCGAAGCCCATATCATTCCTCCGATGCCAGTCAAGCTTCTTGAGTCTCCCATAGGCAGTATACACTACCACTTGGAATATCTGCTTTTGATATCCTAAAATGCTTACTAACTCATCTAAGTCAGTTTTGCTTAGTTGGGACTCAACACTATATTATCTATCTATCTAGTCACACACCCACGTATCCATCCATCTATTCATCCACCTACCCACCTATCCATTTATCTGTTCACCCACCCACCTACCCATCTATCTATCTATCCATCCATCCATACACCTGTTTACCCATCTCTCTATTTGTCTGTCTGTCAGAGTCTGGCCTTTGGTTTCTAGTGTCTTTTCTTCATGTTGGCTAGGTGGTAGCGTGTCTCTGTTGACTAAGTGGTGCAGTAACTGAAGCAGGAAGACCTCACTCCAGAACACCTTTGTTCTCTTTCATCATCTAGTAGTGCACTATTTCCAGTGATAATCCATTGAAGAAACATAATATGCCAAAGGGAATTTCCTTCAAATGACCCTCTGAAACTCCTAAAACATGGAAAGTGACATATTTTGGGGATCACTTCCTAGCTTTGGTTGGGCCACTTGAAAAGATGTTTTTTAGAGGAGATAGAAAAGAAAACATATTATATCCATTGTAGCATCCTCATCTGAAGCCTAGCCCCTTAATCATATTAGACTTCAAATACTACTGCATGAATAAATGCTATTTCCACTGGCTATTTTCAGTATCTTCTTCCCTCTAAGGGTTTATACTCATATTGTCAATATAGTGACCATGTCTTATTATGGGAAGTTTAGAGGCCTTCTGAAGTATCTGATATGTCTAAAACAGTGTGGAGACCTAGAAGCTGAAAGTGAATTAAGGAATTGAGGTAGCTTGTCACCAATCACTTATGTATCAGTTCCTGCAGTAACAATAAAGCAAGGGGTCATTACAGATCTGAGAGTACATTGTCACTGGAGGGTGAATGTTGTACTCAACAGACATAGACACACACACACAAGGGGTCATTACAGATCTGAGAGTACATTGTCACTGGAGGGTGAATGTTGTACTCAACAGATATACACACACACACAAGGGGTCATTACAGATCTGAGAGTACATTGTCACTGGAGGGTGAATGTTGTACTCAATACACACACATACACAAGGGGTCTGAGAGTACATTGTCACTGGAGGGTAAATGTTGTGCTCAACACACACACACACACACACACACACACACACACACACATTTCTCAAGTCATCCTAATTTTCAGGCTCATAGGCCACAATCTGGAGTTCTCATCCTGACACTACTATTCCACACACTCTGAAATTGGCACATTCTGTACACAGATGTTGTCAGCAAAACCAACTTGTTTCAGCCCAGGAAGAAAGTGTTACCATGACTAACAGCTGCAAGTAGGGGTGGGGAGCCCAGTCCATTCATAACTCCTCCAGAGTACCCCCCAAAATATGCTTGCCTGAAACACTCGGCCACAGTCTTACTGCTTGTGTGGGCTGCTTGCTGCATTTCCATTTTAACAAAAAGGCACTTTAATCTCCCTACACAATGCAGCAGCAGCAGCAATACCAAGGTTGGCTCTGCCTGAATCTCCCTTGGATCCCACATTGTCCAACCATTTTGCTGCTCCAGCTTTGATGGTGGTGTGGGTTAAAGCACATCTTTAGGTAGATTTCAGTGACAGGAGAGTTCATGTAAGACATGATAGTCTGGAGCAGTTCTTTCTAGAGCAGATGTAAGACCACACAGAGATGAAGACATCGACTATGCTGACTGGAAAAGGGTACAGAGCAAGTCAACATGGATGTGACTGGAGATGCTTAGATGGATGCGAGCTTTGGCCTTCCTAGGTTGCATTTCACCTGCCTTGAGCACTGTTCTGAATTGAGTCTTAACCCCTACCCCTACAAGATTCAAGTTCACCTAGCTCTTGAGAATGTGCCTGTATTTGGAAATGCTCTTTGCATACAGAATCAGGTAAGTGAAAATGAGTTCCTACTGGATTAGAACGAGCCACAGCCAATGACTGATATCTTCACAAGAAATCTGTGGTGACAGAGACACACAAAGGAATGTCATGTGGCAATGAAGATTGGAGCAGGGGAGCAGGGAGTGCTGAAAAACTAAAACTGTTGAGCAGCACCCTGAGCTTGAAAAGGCAAGCAAGGCTCTTTCTCCAGAAACTTCCGAGGGCACATGGCCATGCTCAGTGCTGCTCAGTCATTCTTTGCTAGCACAAAACACTCAAGAGAAAATAATTTAAAAGAAAAAATAATCTACTATGGCTCACACTTTCAGAGGTCTATACCTATGTTCAGCTGTCTCTGTTGTTTCTGAGATGTAGGGAGGAAAAACAACCTGCAGAGCAAAGCTATTCAACCTATGGCAGGCAGGAAGATGGAGCAAGACTGAGTAGATAAGTGATTGATAGATGGTAGATGGATAGATAGGTAGATAGATAGATAATAGATACACACACACATACATACATACATGCATGCATACATGGATACATAGATACATAGATAATGGATGGATGGATAGATAGGTAAAGAGACAGAAGATGTATGGGTGGATAAATAGATGGTAGTAGATATGGGTAGATAGATACATAGATAATAGATACATACATAGATACATACATAGATAGATACATAGATATATACATAGATAGTTAAATAGACAGATAGAAACTATAACCCCCAGATACTATTTCAGTTGCTTACTTCCTCTGACGAGGCTTCCCCTAGTTATGTTTCTATAACTTCTTCCTGTACTAGTTTGCTTTTCTATCCTTATGACAAAACACCATCAGAAAAGCAACTTATGGGAGAAAAAGGTTTATTTGGCTTACAGTTATAATCTATCATCAAAGAAGGCCAAGCAGAAACTAGGAAGGAACTGGCTTGCTCAAACATATTTCTTATATAGACCAGACCCACCTACCTAGGTATGGCCCTGGTCATAGTGAGCTGGACTCCCCTACATCTCTTAACAATGAAGAAAACATCTCATGGGCATGGCCGCAGCCCAAGCTTATCTAGACAGTTCTTCAATTTGAATTTCCCCTTCTGGGTTGTGTCACATTGATAGCAACAGATAATTATGACACTTCACAATAAGACCATTCAACCATGAATCCATCCATGGTTAAATAAATCTCTCATGGTACTGTCAACATTCAATGATTGGACATACCAGCTGAGATCAAATTTCCAAAACAGATCTTTTAGGAGGACATTTCAGATCCAAACTTTAAGATTATCTCCCAAACCCAGAGAATAAGTGTCTTCTGTTTTAAAATGACATCAGTGGTACTTAGTGACCTTAGGGAAAAATACCAGCAGTTATGTGCAGCACAAAGCAGACTAAGAAATGTGTCACCAACAGTGACTGTCCTGTGCCTCAGAAGAGAGAATCAGAGGCACCCAAACTCCCTGCAGTCTTCAGTCCATTGTTGGATGCAGCCATCTTCCATGGATGAGTCTACTAGTCTAGATGGCTTCCGTCAGGAGCTCCTTAAGGGGACTCTTCATTCAGCTCCAGCTTAGATATGTAGCTCCTTACTTAAGAACCTGAAGAATTCCTGTTTCCCCAGGCAGCTGCCATTGCTACAGCAAAGTCTTAAGAATGGAATTACATCTTTCAAGAAAAATAATAACTTTTCTGTTACCTCATTAAAGAACTCTCATTTCTGTATAGGCGTTGGGTGACAATGTGCATTCATATTAATTTTCTGATCCAGAGCTATAAACAAAGACAAAAAGAATCAATAACTGCTTAAATTATTTTTGCTGTCAGCTGGGAAAGGCTTAATTTATACAGTTTTTATGAACAGAGCAAGAAGCTTCTATCTCATTGCCCCCTCTAGTTTTGCCACAGATTTTCAATAATAGGTGCAATCCATTGTCATGTTCACCAGAAAAACACTTGCTGAGAATATGTTAAATGTGTGCTTATGTAGTCTCAGATGATCTCAACAAGAACATGTATGTGAGAAGTACAGGAGAGCTTGCTCCAGCAATGGAGGCTGGGGGATTGCTTTTCAGTGTTATACCCTTTTAAAAAATTGACATGGATGAAACATTTAGAATTAGTAAATATCTAGTGTTATATACCCTTCTAAAAAACTGACATGAAGTATTTAAGATAAATAAGCACCTAAAACTTCAACTTTCTTTTTAATATTCAATGATATAATAGTATTCCTAGCCCTTCACCCTGTCTTCTGCCTCTTACATACCTCCGATCTCCTCTCTTCCACATGATTCCCTGAGCCTTAGAGGGAGTGGCATAAGTGACTTGTTTAAGGATGCACCCATAGCCATTGTTTATTTGCTACATCTTGGGCAGCCATGAGTGTCAGTATTCACCACTGTTCATTTCTACTGCCCATTTGAATGTGTCAGTAATAAACTCAGAGTCACCAGTCATGTGTGGGTGTCACATTAAGAAGTCAAAGCATATCTCCTTGGTGTTTTTTTAACCAAGAGTAATTCCAGATTTGAAATCTCTACTTCACCCTCCCTTTTTACTGTCTGTTTTATGAATCTGAATCTAAGCCTGTCTAAAGGCTGTCTTGTGAATTTGTCTCTGTCCTTGTGTCTGTCTCTGTCTCTACATGTCGGTATGTAGGTTTTGTTGCTCTCTCTTCCACTGAACAACACAGAAAGCATAACATACAAAGAAATGAGGGCTACTTTACAGAAATCTTAAACAGAGTTTTACAAGTGTTTACATCACGAACACCAACTGGCCCCAACTTACCCACCTAACCAGAAGCATTACAAACCTCACTCATTGTGTCTCAAACAATATCCACATGCTGCTTTCAGCATTTATGGTGGATACTCATCTATAAGGCTATTTTTAGTATATTTTCTGTTTCCAGAAAATGATTATCGTAACACACATGCATAACTATTGGGTTAGGGGCATGGAAGAGTACATAACTTGGGATTAGAGCTACACATTAGCTTAAGTTGTAACAATTGATTATGTAGGAAAGCCAAGGCAAGTAAGGTTGTCTGTGTTACATTATTCTCTTAAAGGCAGGTTAAACAAATGGACTGAATGCACTGTAGGATAGCATCTTAAGTCTTACTAACTCTGACTATATGACCCAGCAAAAGTTCCAGTCTCTGAGTGTAAGAGATGTTCTTATCATAATGCATTGGGACAGACTATAAGGAAACTAGGCTTTTGTCTCTGTGTGGAAGCATAGCTATTTAGAAAACAGTGCATGCTCTCTCAGCTTAGTTAACCATCAGAAACCTACTTCTAGAACTTTGTCAATTTATTCTCTAAAATAGTTTTTTTTTAATGAATTCTTCCTGAACACTGTATACAGATGTTCTCCTAACTATGGAGAGAACCATTTAAATGAAGCAGAAGCAGCCTCGCCCTTCTATTATATAAAATCTAGTCCAGTGCAGGAAACCGTCCAGAAACTAATATTCACACAGATAATTATGGATTTAAAAATTCTAAACTCCTCCAAAAAGAGAAAAAATTGGTAATGTAACAAGTAATAATCAGAATGATTAAATAAGATTAGAATATCATGCAACTTGAGGTCATCATATCAAGCAAAATAAGCCAGATCCAGAAAGACAAATATTGTGTGATATCTTTCATTTTTTAATCCTAGATTTTATGTAGATATATGAATCTCTCTTACTCTCTCTCCTTTTACTCCCCCTCTCTGCAAATATGTGTATGACATCCAAACAGAAAGAAGGGAGATAGGAGAGGCAGGAGGCTAGCCAGAGAGGAAAGGGGGATCTAAGGCTCATTAGTGCCTGCTACAGCATACCTGGTTTTCTTCTCGGGTCTAGAGAACGGTGATGGATAAGCACAGGGTTTCCTCAGCACACTTACAAGGTTGGGGATTTATCATAAACCCAAGAAGAATCCCTTGAAGCATACAAAGAACAAGAGAAGTGAGACCTCATATAGATAATTGAAGGGCCACTTGGGAGAGGTTGAACTAAGCAACACATGGATTATAACCTTCCACGATCTACTGTGCTATGTGGATATCTCAGTGAACAGTTCTAGTGTTTAGTTCTGATAACAGAATAACACCCATTATATCTCACAGCAATGATATATTCATACTGGAGAAGCTTGAAGAAACTCAGGAGCCAGAAAGGCAGTGTTTAATTTGACTTTTTGGAAGAGGTTCTCTGTTTTAACCACTAACTGCCGCGGACCGGGGTTTCTTCCGGGGGTCCCTTGTTCCAAGGGACTAGGGGTTCTGGCCAGGTGGGCACAGGATTCGGCTTTGACAAACAGACTACACATGAGTGGTATAAGATCTGAGTGTATTTCTTTAAAAATGACATGAGGCTTTTACAATCATTGCAAAAGAGAAATGAAAAATCTGGCAGCTCAACAGTTGAGGTACCTCTGAGGCTATCTGAAACATACTGGGTCTAAAGCAGCAGCTATCTCCTCTGAACTGGTGCTGTATCCCCCGGGCCCAAGTGGCCTGGGCCCAGGGGACTGCGAGAGATACATGAATCTGAGTCCTAGCCCATCTAAGTTCTAGTGCTAGTCCTGCATGTGAGTCTAAGTCCTTCTTCCCCCAGTCCTAGTGCTAGACTGAAGTCACGCAGGCAAAACGACCCCCACACCCAGGTCAGCAGGGATTACAATATGAAAGAAAGCTAGCTCTGACCAAGATCACCTGGCTTCTAAAAGCCAGGTGCAGATAGCTCCTCTTCAGTTCGTTGCTATGGTTACAGACTAGGTGGGCCTAAGTAAGCTCCTCAACCATGTTGCCTTTCTGGGCTAGCGGAGGTTAGCAGTGGGGAACACCTGCCAAGCTAGTTCCTAGGAGTGATTCAGTTGCAAATCTAATATAGCCTGCCTATGTTGACTAAGAATGAGGATTTCACCTGATGTCCTGGGATAGTTCTCTCATTCTGTAAGCTTTAATGGCCTACAATGCTGGAGGCTATTAGTTTGAATGGCTTAACATTCCAAGCCAGGGTTTGGCTAGGACGATGGAACATTGGAGAAGGTCAGAAAGCAATGTCCGAATTTTCTCTTGCTAGCTGTAAGAAAATGATATCTTGGTGAGTTCCTAGCACACTAGTACGAGGACATATCTGGGCCACCTCTGAGTTTGGGGTGCCAGGCGACAATGTGGAGGCAGGAGACTGACTTTCCTTGAAGTTTACACCTCAAATACCGCCGTCACGCAAAGTGTGCGTGGCAACTAACTTTTCATTTTAAGATTTATTTATTTTTATTTAATGTATATGGGTATTTTGACTGCATGTATGTCTGTGCATCTCCTATGTGTGCCTGGTGCCCACAGAAGAGTACATTGGATCCCCTGCAACTGGATGGTAGATGGTTATGTACTGCCATTGGTTGCTGGTTAGCCAAGGTCCTCTGGAAGAACATCAAATGCACTTGATCACTGAACCATTTCTCTAGCCCTTTAACCACTACTTTAAAAAAAAAAAAGGTAATAAACTGTATTTCTTCATGGAGAGTAATTGACACAGATTACATTCACCATTGTACCACTAAGCCATTGTCACAAGATCAGAACTATTGGAGCTAGAGAAGTAGCTAAGAGTTAAGAGCTCTGGCTGCCCTTCCGGAGATCAGAGTTGTTTCCAAACCTCCATGCTGAGCAGTACAAAACTACCCAGCTCCGAAGGGAGGAGCCAGTGTCCTTTCTGTGCCTCTCTGGGCACCACACAACTACCTGTAACTCCAGCTCCGGAGGGAGGAGCCAGTGTCCTTTCTGTGCCTCTCTGGGCACCATACAACTACCTATAACTCCAGCTCCGGAAGAAGGAGCCAGTGTCCTTTCTGTGCCTCTCTGGACAACCACACCCAACATAGAGACACATTAAAAAAAAAAAAAAAACAACAACAACAACAACAACAAAAGGACTGTCCAATATAACTAAAATGGAAGTAGGTATTAAACTGTCATGCCACATAGTAGATGAAGATCCTTTAATAGATACAAGTTACCTCTTCAGCCAATCCACTTTATTCAGAAATTTGGAAAATAAAATAATGCTACCACCTCATCCTTGTCCCCCATTGTCTTCAGCAAAGGTCACCATTAAATCCAGATGCTGGAAAATCTTGAGGAATAGCTCTGGGGTATATCTTGACCAACTCATTTTTTGGTAGATAAGAAAAAACTCCAAGATAAAGAGGGATTCCTTCACATCCAACAGTCATACTGCAAAGGAATCACACAATCAAGACTAGAATTTAGGTATTCAGGCATGATATCAATGTTTATTTACATAAAATACTTGAGGAGATGATGAAACAAACCAGCTCAATGTTTGCAGATGTGGTCCATCCTCCAAGCCTCATAAATCATCGTACACACGTGTCTTGTTGGCTGCTTATCCAAAATGAGAGGAGATAATATCTGCCTCTCCCCTCTCTTTGATGAGGAATTAAGTGATTTAGGAAATCTGATATTTGAGGAATGATTAGAGTCATCAAAGATAAGCATCAGAGCCCAAGAATTTAGTATAATGGCTACTTAGCCATAGTGTAAAGCGATTAGCCTCAACATTAGATGGAGGGGACAGATGTCCAGCATCACTTCAAACTGACTCACAAAAGCACAGTCCCTGACAGCTCAAATGTGCTCCAGAAAACGCTTACTTGGGTTCTCATAGTGCGTAGATGCAGGGGAAAGACATATAATGCCTCAAAGCAAAACCCACAAACCCTTCCATGAGTCGTCTGGGCAAACCAAAGTAAACAGCCCAAACAAACAGGAGCATGTTTCTGTTCTCAAACAATTCAGAAATGATCAAATAAAACCAAGATCTGGGTAAAGTGGATCTGGTTGGTTGTATATGCATTTCAGAGGCAGCAGAGATCTACATTTGTGTTTAAGTCCATCTCGGCCAATGTAACAGAAATACAGAGTTATTAGTTCTCTATAAATCAAACCCCTGTGCATGTGAAACAAAAGCTGTGATGGAGAAGACCAAGAGAATGTGCTGGTGCCTGGGCTTGCATATGTGCTCTGCTCTTCTGTGCCATTACCATGATACAGTCCCAGCACAAAGGTAGAAATGCTGACCTGTGAGTTTAGAAGGGGCAGCTTACTGTTTTCTTCCCCTTTCTATTCTCCTAGTTGGGGCTGAACATCACATTCCTTCCCCTGATATCTCTTTCAGCCCTTGACACCCTCAATTTCCAAGGCTCCTCCAGGAGCTTCTCTAAGTAAGAGGGATCTTGAGTTAATAAAAGAAGAGTGGCCACCCTAAGAGCATGTGGAGATCTTTGAGGAGAAGATCTGGAATAGGCTATTTCAAGGGCATCTAAGTGTAGAAAGACTAGGAGACAGGATAGAGTAGTAGAAAGTCTCACTATTGAAATTCAAATCAATACAATAGTTCAAGTTGGTAACAATCCGGAACAATCCAGGTCACATACGCACCCAATACTATTTGAAGGAATAATTAGTAAAGCTGAAATGCCCCTCACACTTCCATTTGTGGTATACAAATTCCCTTTAGCATACCTTTGGCCTCCAGACACACGATCTGAAGTTGTCCTCTTAAGAGACACAAAGCATGGTAACAAGCACGGTATTGGTCCCCACCCCTCACTCCAACCTCTCCAGTTAGGAATACAGAACAAAGCATCAGACATCTAGACTCTTTGAGACAGAAAAGTTGAAAATAGTGGAAGATTTTAAAATGATGTTGTCTGCCATAATTTGAAGCTTTGATCTGTGTGTGGTATAAGTAGTTGTTAAGCATTAGTTACAAGCCCTGGCTGAATCCCACCACTTAAAAAGATAGCCAGGGAGGGTTCCCTGAAGCATGCAGAGCCACAAAAGGGTTCTGCTCTCGATGGAGAGGGTTCACATCTGGGAAGAGTTGGTGACAGATGAGAGCTATAGCAGTAGTTCAAAAGCTGTGCTTCTTAAAACATTTTAATGTTCTACCTCCGCTGTAATCTTCTGTGTCCAAAATAACAAATGGCTGATCCTTTTTCCCCCTCTGAACTTTGGGAGGCTTGATTTTTTTTTTTTTTTGAAGTAGATAGAAATTGACATGGAAATCACCAAAGAGGTCTAGAGAAAATAAAATCAGCCACTCAGAGCTGCCAGCAGCCCCTGAATCCCCTCTCAACTGCTATTTCCATGGCACAGAGGATTTTTTCCTCTTGATTTTAAAACATTCTGGGATATTTTCATGGTGTTGTGGCTAACCATTTTTAGTCAGTTAAAAAATGCCTTCATCACCTCCCACCAGGAAACTCACGGAACACACTGTCAGAGATGCTGAAAGTTTTCTCCATTTTCTTTTTTAAAATATTAATGGTGAGCATTAAAAAGGAAGAAGATGCATCTCATTTGCCTTTCAGAAAACATAGCTAGACATTAACTGTTGCACCTGTACCTGAGACTGAAGGTATGGGCAGAAGCACAGTGAGTGGCAGAGTCTGTGCCAGGCTCTTCATCCCGTGGAGTGGGTGTAAAGAAGGTGCCACCCTGTGTGAATGCCATAGGATTTGGGTGAGATGGCTCAGACTGACAAAATTAAAAAGCTGTGGCTCAAACAGAAGGAGGTCTGGTGTCTGGTGGGTGAGGAAGACAGAAGTAAAGAGGAGCTGAGAAAAGAAAATTCAGTTTGGCATGAGGAAGGGAGCCAGCATGCCGGCTGATTAGCAGAGGTGGCGGACAGTCCTTAGTTTGTCCCCTCTCAGTTTCCATCTCCTTCTAGTGATGAAACTCTGGGTTGACTTCTTTGCATCCAGCTTCCTTCCAAGCCAAGGGCAGAGTGATTGTGACTGTAGGTGAAAGAGTGTCCTCACAGTGGCCTGGGATGGTCTTGGTGCTTCTCCAGGCAGCTGAAAATATCCACTTGTCTCTGAACAGTCTAGGAAACCCTTCTGGGCTAAGGAGAAAGTGTGAGTTGGTGAGAGGCCCCATGAATTGTTTTGCTTTGCTCTCTATAAGACACAGCAGAGGCCCAGCATCTGGTTCCCAACCTTTCTACTGCTGTGAGTCTTTAATATAGTTCCTTGAGTTGTGATAACCCCCAACCATTGAATTATTTTTGTTGCTACTTCATAATTATAATTTTTTTTTATTTGGTTTTTCAAGACAGGGTTTCTCTGAGTAGCACTGGCTGTCCTGAAACTCACTCTGTAGACCAGGCTGGCCTCAAACTCAGAAATTCTCCTGCCTCTGCCTCCCAAGTGCTGAGATTAAAGTCATGCACTACTACTGCCTGGCTCATAACTATAATTTTAATGCTGTTATAAATCATAATGTAAGTCTCTGTGTTTTCTCTTGGTCATAGATGACCCCATGAAAGGGTCATTCAACACCCAAAGGGGTCGTGACTCACAGGCTGATGATCCCTGGCCTAAAGGCTCCAGACAAGAACAAGTTCCCAGGTACTGGGAAGGCACTGCTGTTCTCCTCCATAATAGGACAAAATGGAAATGAAAGCAACAAGATTTTTTTTTCCTTTTGCTAAAAGGAACAAGAAAATAAATGATGGGGGGAGCAACAAAAGCGAAATTCAGAGAAATACATCCCTTATAGAGGGACTTCGGGGAGCCACAGAAACACAGAGAGACCTTACCTACAAAACAAGGTAGAGGGACAGAACTCATTCCCAGAGTTCTCTGACTTCCACATGCAAGCATTAACATTTCCATTATGATTTCTAGCTCTTCTACAAAGCTTTGCATATGTAAACATCACAAAGTTTTTCTCATGTTCCTCATGCTCTTTGTTTTCTGAGTTTATCTATGACATTAACCTCCAGTTGAAAGCTGGCAGACTGTTTAGGCTTCCAGTGCCTCCTGTAGTGTTCACCTCCATGGGGCTCATAAACCTCCCCATTCATTGTAAAAGAAAGGAATTTACCACCTGCAGGGGACATCTAAAAGCTACTGCACAGACCTTGAAGCCCAAGATCTTCATTTCCTTACTTCCTTACACACTCTGGATAGATTTGGATATCTATCAATGAGGATACCTGATCAGTGATGGGCAGTGCCATGACTAATTTTGTTGTTAAAGTTCTAACCACCTCTCAAAATTCATAAATGGACATCTTGACCATGAGACCCTAATGTGACCATATTTGGAAATAGGGTGATTGTGGTTGTCACCTGTTCATGAGATCATAAAGGACCAGGCACAATCCAACATTACGGTAATCATTATTAATTGACCACTAGTAAAGGGTTGTGTGTGTGTAGGGGGAGACACACACACCACGGGGGGGGGGGAGGAAGAAGAAGAGGAGGAGCAGAGGAAATATAATGAAGAACCATTTCAAGGTTCCATTGGAAGAGCCTTCTCAACCACAGAGGAAAACAGCCCTGCCATCTGTCACCTTGACTGCAGAGTTGTGAGACAATACTGTTTGTTGTTTTACTTCCTCAACATCTAAAGATTTTCTTACTGCATCTCTAGCAAACAAACACAAGCAGTTCTTTGGAATGAGTTAGCATTGCATGGTACTTTAAAAATTAATTAAAGCTAATGTCTCCTGAGCTGGTTCTGCGTACCAGAAGGCATCCTACCTTACTTCCTCTAATTCTCACAGCTCCTAGCATGTGTTCAGGAATGGGTGCACATGTGATTATGTGAGAATCCAGGCAGAGGGCAGAGGTCAACCTCAAGTGTCATCCTAACCTTTCTTTCAAGGCAGAACTCTCCATGTTGGCTAGGCTGCCTCCCTAACACTGGTATTGAAAGTATGTGTTGCCTTGCCCAGGGAACTCAACTGGAGGAGGTCAAGCACTTTAACAAGTGAGCTACCTCTCCTGCCCTACATTTAGTTGTATCATCTCTACCTTTAGTTGTATTAAGACATGATGGTTGCCTTCTTTATCCATGAGTGGGAACAAAACTGAACCATACACCAACAGGCTGAGCATATCAGAGTTGAAAGAAACGGTATACAAAGGTCTCAGAAAAAGAATTCCACAGAGGTACTTGCACATGTGTGCTACCTGCCATAAGCACAATTACAACCACATGATAGAAATAGCCAGAGTATTCACCAACAGTTAGATAGACAAGAAAACAGGGTACTACAAAAGCCCATACTCAACAAAACTGGAAAACCTGGATAAAATTAACAATTTTCTAGACAGAAACCAGGTACCAAAGTTAAATCAAGATCAGATAAATGATTGAAACAGTCCCATATCTCCTAACAAAATAGAAAGTCATTAATAGTCTCCCAACCAAAATCAGCCCAGGACCAGATGGGTTTAGTGCAGAGTTTTATCAGACCTTCAAATAAGATGTAATACCATTACTCCTCAAACTACTCCACAAAATAGAAACTGAAGGCACTCTACCAAATTCATGCTATGAAGCCACAATTACTCTGATACCTAAACCACACAAGGACCAAACCAAAAAAAGAAAACTTCAGACTAATCTCACTTATGAATACCGATACAAAAATACTCAATAAAATTCTTAGAAACCTAATCCAAGAACACATCAAAAGCATCATTCACCATGATTAAGTAGGCTTAATCCCAGGGATGCAAGGTTGGTTTAATATACAAAAAATCCATTAACGTAATCCACTATATAAACAGACTCAGAGAAAAAAAATCACATGATCACCTCCTTAGATGTAGAAAAGGCATTTGACAAAATACAGCACCCCTCCATGCTAAAAGTGTTGGAGAGATCAGGAATTCAAGGCCCATACCTAAATGTAATAAAAGTACTATACTGCAGACCAACAGCCAATATCAAATTAAATGGCGCATACTTGAAGCAATCCCACTGAAATCAGGGACAAGACAGGTTGCCCACTCTCCCCATATCTATTCAATATAGTACTTGAAGTGCTAGCTAGAACAATAAGGCAACCAAAAGAGATCAAGGGGATACAAATTGGCAAAGAAGAAATAAAGGTATCACTATTTGCAGATGACATGATAGTATACATAAGTGACCCCAAAAATTCTACCAGAGAACTTCTCCAGCTGATAAACAACTTCAGCAAAGTAGCCAGATATAAAATTAACTCAAATAAATCAGTAGCCTTCTTTTATACAAATGATAAATAGGCTGAGAAAAAATTAGGGAAACAACTTCCTTCACAATAGCCACAAATAATATAAAATATCCTGGGGTAACTCTAACCAAACAGGTGAAAGACCTGTATGACAATAACTTCAAATCTCTCAAGAAAGAAATCAAAGAAGGTCTCAGAAAATGGAGAGATCTCCCATGCTCATGGATTGGCAGAATTAACATAGTAATAATGGCCATCCTACCAAAGGCAATCTATAGATTCAATGCAATCCCCATCAAAATCCCAACACAATTCTTCAAAGACATGGAAAGAGCAAATCTCAAATTCATCTGGAAAGGCAAAAAAAACCAGAATAGCAAAAACAATTCTTAACAATAAAAGAACGACTAGGGGAATCACCATCCCTGACGTCAAGCTTTACTACAGAGCAAATGTGATAAAAAAAAAAAAAATGCATGGTATTGGTACACATTGATCAATAGAATAGAATTGAAGACCTAGAAATAAAACCGCACACATTACAGACACTTGCTCTTTGACAAAAAAGCCAAAAATATACAATGGAAAAAAGAAAGCATCTTCAATAAATAGTGCTGGTCTAACTCACTGTCTGTATGTAGAAGAATGAAAATAGACTCATATTTGTAACCTTGCTCAAAGCTCAAGTCAAAGTGGATCAAGTACCTTAACATAAAACCAGATACATTGAATCTAATAGAAGAGAAAGTGGGATAGAGCCTTAAACTCGTTGGCACAGGGAGAAATTTCCTAAACAGAACTCCAGTGGCTCATGCTCTAAGATCAAAAATTGACAAATGGGACCTCTGGGAAACTGGAAAACTTCTGTAAGGCAAAGGACATAGTCAATAAGACAAATCAGCAACCTACATATTGGGAAAATATCTTCACTAACCCAACATCCGATAGAGGGCTAGTATCCAAAATGTATAGAGAATTCAAGAAGCTAATCACCCAAAAAACAAAGAACCCAACCAAAAATGGGGTACAGAACTAAACTGAGATTTCCACAACTGAGTAATCTCGAATGGCTGGGAAACACCTAAAGAAATGTTCAAAGTCCTTAGTGAACAGAGAAATGGAAATGGAAAAGACCCTGAGATTCCACCTTAGACCAATCAGAAATAGCTAAGATCAAAACCACAGGTGACAACATATGTTGGAGAGGATGTAGAGAAAGAAGAATATTCCTCCATTGCTAGTGAGATTGCAAACTGGTACAATGACTCTGAAAATCAACCTGGACGTTCCTCAGAAAATATCTACCTGAAGACCCAGCTATACTACTCTTGGAAATGTACCCACATGCCACAGGGGCATGTGTTCCACTATGTTCATAGCAGCCTTATTTTTGATAGCCAGAAGCTCACACAACCCAGATATCCCACGACAGAAGAATGGATACAGAAAATGTGGTTCATTTATACAATGGAATACTACTCAGTTATTAAGAATGAGGACATCCTGAGTTTTGCCAGCAAATGGATGGAACTAGAAAATATCATCTTGAGTGAGGTAACTCAGACCCAAAAGGACATGCATGGTATGTATTCACTAATAAGTGGATGTTAGCAGCCCCCCCCAAAAAAGGTACAGAGTACCCAAGATACAGTCCACAGAACTCAAAATGGTCAACAAGCCGACGTGCCCAAGTGAGGATGCCTCAGTCCCACTTGGGAGGTAGAAGAAAGCAATCACAAGTGAGGTGGGAGGGAGAGACCTGGGAGGGAAAGTGGATGTGGGGAGGGGGATGAGGGAGTCGAGGGGAGAGGGAAACTTGATCTGGTATTGAGTGGTGGAAAAGGACTGAAGCCTCAAGGGCTAGCATAAAGAATGGAAACAGGCAATCTCAGAAGATAGGAGGTTGGGGGGACCCTTTAAAATACCTGGGAGGTGAGAGACTCTCAGGACTCAAAATGTCTGACAGTAGGAAGAGGGAAATTATAGAGCCCACCTCCAGCAGGAAGACAGAGCATCAAATGAGGAAGAGAGGGGTCACAACTTTGACCCATAATTGTTCCTGTCTGAAAGAATTACAAGGATGGAAATGGAGAGGAGCCTGAGGAAAAGTAAGTCCAGTGACAGGCCCAAAGTGGGATCCAGCTCAAGGGGTGGTCCCAAGGCCTGACACTATTACTGGGGCTATGGAGCACTCACAAAAAGGGTCCTGTTATGACTGCCCTCCAAAAGACCCAACAAGCAGCTGAAAGA
The DNA here is from genome assembly GCF_008632895.1 of Mastomys coucha. NCBI lineage: Eukaryota > Metazoa > Chordata > Mammalia > Rodentia > Muridae > Mastomys > Mastomys coucha. The sequence goes on along the minus strand of NW_022196897.1, from coordinate 1,127,845 downwards.
GTCAGATGCAGATATTTACACCCAACCAATGGAAAGAAGCAGCTGACTCCTGTTGTTGAATTAGGGAAGGCTGAAAGAAGCCGAGGAGAAGGGCGACCCTGTAGGAGGACCAGCAGTCTCAATTAACCTGGACCCCCGAGATCTCTCAAACACTGGACCACCAAACAGGCAGCATGCACCAGCTGATATGAGGCCCCTAACACATATACAGTAGAGAGCTACCAGGTCTGTGTTCATTCAGAGATGATACACCTAACCCTCAAGAGACTGGAGCCCCCAGGGAGTTTAAAGGTCAGATGGGGTGGGAGGTAGGGATATACACATGAAGACAGGGGGGTAGAGAGGAGATATGTGATGTGGAATAAAATATAGAGTGTAAAAAATTTAATTAATTAATTAAAAAAGAAAAAGTGTTTCTCTTATATGTGGAATTTAAATTTTATAACTTTATACCTATTAATGCATGCATATATCATATATCCACATGTGTATATGGCAAAAGTAAAAAGAGGACTGTCTGGAAGGAGGAATGGCAGGAACTGGAGAGAAAGAAAGAGAAAGAAAGAAAGAAAGAAAGAAAGAAGAAAGAAAAAAGAAAGAAAGAAGAAAGAAAAAAGAAAGAAAAAAAGAGAGAGAAGGAGGGAGGGAGAGAAGGAGGGAGGGAGGGAGGAAGGAAGGAAGGATGGAAGGAAGGAATGAAGGAAGAAGAACAGAAGAATACAGGCAATGAATATATGGAAGAAATGCGTGAATGAAAATGGCGATATGAAACCTACTATTTTGTACAACAAATATTCACAAATAAAGACTGCATACCTCTATACACGTGTGTGTGTGTGTGTGTGTGTGTGTGTGTGTGTGTGTGTGTGTGTGTAAAACTCCATCATCTTGGGGATGGAGTTCATGAGGATATTTGTGATCACATCTGAAAAACACTGGGCTCCTTTCCTGACCTTCCAGGTCACATTACCTTTACATGCATCTGTGTGGTCACTAACTCACCTTTAACTCATCCCCTTCCCTCGTTTTTCTTACCAAGCTAATTCCTGTCCTGCTCCCTGTAAAGTGCATTCCCTCTGCCAACACCTTTCTGCTGCTGTTACTGCTGCTCCATCACCTTGTTTCTCCCAACACAATCTGTCTCCCAGGAAATCGACCCTTGCATTATATGAGAAGTATTCTCCTTTGAAAACAATCTTTGCAAGGATGACCTTAATCTGTTCAACTGCTCAAACAAAACACCATGGGCTGAGTAGGTTGTAAACAACAAAAGTTTATTCTTCCATTGTGGAAGCTGAGAAGCACAATGTCTAATTAAGATGCAGGAATGCTTGGGTCACATTCTGGTCTATAGCCAGTATCTCTTCCTGTAACCTCACATGTTGGGAGGGATGGTGGGTGTCCCTGTGATGCCTTTCAAGGAAATATTCATGAGATTTTAATGCCCTACTATCCTCATGATCTGATCACATCCCAAATATTCCTCCTTGGGTATGCAACCCCCTAATTCCTTTTGTGCCTATGTATATCACATTTCCAGGGCCACCCTAATTTGTCTATGTAAACATATTTTCTAATTTTCACCATGGTACATTTCCCTTAGACTGGCTGGTTTCCTGGTCATCTCCCCTAAATAAATAGCTTATTTTACTTTTATGATCCCCTGATTAAGGGCTCTATTTGTCCTCTCAACCTACTGAAATCAGCCTGGACTGGTACAGCAGTATGACTTTGTACATTGTCGCTTTGGTACACCTGGAGGAGATGCTGTCTCCCAGGAAATGCTTGGCAATAACATTTTCTTACTGCAGCTTGGTGGCCCAAGTAGGGAAAAAATAGTGATCTCTCATAGGACTTGAGCCCAGAGATTTGACTATGTATTGCTTGAGGTATGAGGCAGCTTTGAACAACAAAGAATTATTGGGCTCAAAATGTTAATGCTGCCATAATTGGGAAACCCTAGCCAATTAAATAAATAAAAGAAGCTTGAGTAAAAGTCATATGTGGTGATCCATACCTGTAAGTGCAGCATCTAGGAAGCAGAGGCTAAAGGATCATGAGTTCAAGGCCATCCTCAGCTACACAAGAAGTTTAAGGTTAGCCTGAACTACATGAAAGCCTGTCTCAAAAATACCAAAAAGCAAAGGGGAAGTGGGCGAGAAGAGAAATGAACAAAAGAAAAAGAAAAGGAAACAGTAAAAGAGAAGCAGGAATGAAGGGAACCCTGTTGGAGACAAGCTGATAGCTGAACTCCTACGTTAGGTAATATAAGGGCCACCACACCTTCAACTCCTGTATTATGTAATGTAATGTGGCCACAGTACCTTGGACATTTGTGATAGTTAATGTAAGGGCCACAGCACCTTGAACACTTTGATTTCTTAGCTCTTATATATGTCCTATAAATCTCATTAACTTAGTAAATCTCTTTAATTTAGTACTGTAATTCCATTGGAAAAATTGAAGTAATTTTTTTTTTAAGTAGAGCTGATTAGATGGCTCAGTGGGTAGAGATGCCAGTCACCAAGTTTGATGGCCTAAATTAGATTCCTGTGTTCTACATGGTGTAAGGCGAGAGCTAACTCCTGAAAGATTTCCTCTGACCTCTACAACCCTTGAGTCTGGCTAACTGTGGAAGACTTGCATTTCATCCTGATTATTGGTTGTAGTTGTGGTTTGAATAAAAATAACTCAATAGGCTCATTTATTTGAATGCTTAGTTAACCAGGGAATGGAACTACTTGAAAGGATTAGAAAGATTCAGTTTGTGGCCTCCATGGAAGAAGTATGTCACTGGGGATCAGGATGCCAAGCTAGGTCAGGATGTAGCTCTCAGCTGCTGCTCCAGAGCTATGCTCCCTGCCACAATAATAATGGACTAAGCTTCTACAGCTGTAAGCAAGCTCCCAAAGAAACGCTTTCTTTGGTAAGAGTTGCCTTGGTCATTGTGTCTTTTCATAGCAATAGGACAATGTCTAGGATATTACCCTAATAGCTGCACACAGGAACAAGTGAAAGTGATATTTCTGGATTCCCTTGCATTGCAACTCCGTCTAGGAGGAGACAGAAAGGGATCTTTCAACAAAGTGGCCATTTGCATTGTCCCAAAGTACCTTTAGGATAAACCAGCTACGGAAACTTAAGGCAGTAAATGTGTTGTCATTCTTGGGTCAACAAAGAGTACAGTGATTGGCTACACCCAGGACTATTTACAGCAATATAATTCCTGCACCTGTGGGTACCTTTGAGCATTTGTGGGTCATAAAAATGAAATGGCCCAAATTGACCAAAATTGGAAGAAGCTTAAGTAGAAAGGGTATAAAAAAGTGGCTTTTATTATTAATTTCCTTCCTTTTATAATGTAAATGTTCACTTGTAACATAGGTATATTTTGACAGTAGTCTGGGCCTTTAAAAAATGGCCCTATGAGCTTATAAAATGAGATCATCAATTTCTTGGTGATTATACTGATTAAGAAAATTATTCATGTACTATATTTTTCATCTCAGATATTTTTCAAATGTCACTTAAGCCTCTTAAGCTTAAAGACCTTGCCATCAGATGGCCCACAGAGTAAATGTAAACTGATGGCACAAATCTTATGAGCAATGCCTCTTAGGACAGATTTGATTTGTCTGAGGGTAGATGGCATTATAAAGTATAGTCAGGATGTCAGGAAAGGGACTTGTTATGCAAGTTGATTTACTTAGCATCTTTGTCACTTTATAGATTGATGTTTGATTGATGACAACATTAATATAGAAAGTATGTTAATATTAGATCAGGCTTTAAGATTACCTACCAGAGGATTCCCCCTCCTCCAATTGCTATAATTTGCAATAAGATGCCCTAAGGATACAATGCTTCTGAAGCTTGCTAACCCCTTGATGTAAGCATTCTTTAAAAAAGGAAAAAAGTTAAATCAGTTTTATTGAAGTTTTCTTCATATACAATAAAATGTGGCCATTTTAAGTATACATCTCAATAACTTTAGACAAATTTATATAACCATTTTACCACCATCAAAATCAAAGTATAAAATATTTTATTACCCCAAAATTTCTCTTTAGTCTCAGGTCCCACCCTCCCTTAGCCATAACCAACCAAGTACTATACTATTTTATCACCATAAATTGGATTTTTCTTTTCTCAAGTTTTATACAAAGATATCTGGCCTATTTGACTCAATAAAATTCTCTTGAGACTCACCCACATTACTGTGTATCTGAGTAGGGTTTTCTTGGTGAGGCAGAAGGGCTTTTAGTTTTTATTAGGTACCTACTGTTTGCATCTTTTTGATTATCAATATTCTTGGTTTGTTTAATGTAGAGGTTATTATAAATGAAATTACTTTATGTATCCACCAGGATTTTTGTTTTTGTTTTTGTTTTTGTCTGTTTGAGAAAGAAAGAATCTCACTAAGTAGCCAAGGCTAGCCTCGAACTTAAGATATTCTGATATCAGCCTTGCAAGTGCTAGGAGTACAGGCGTGCTTGATCACACCCATCATGGTTTTTCATGGACACATGTCTCTACTTCTCTAGGACACATGCATAGGAATGGTATGGTGGAATTATGGTTTGTACTGAAATGCCCCCTATGGGCTCAGATTTTAAACACTCATTGCTCTAACTGATGGCTCTTTGAGGACACTGAGAAGTCCTTGGTGGATGGTTCTGGCTGTGGAAACCAGGCCACTTGAGCAGACTCTGAATGGTTCCAATTACCCTTTCTCTACTTCTAGTCTGGGCCACAGGACCAAACTCTGCCTCGTCTCCAGCCATCAGGTCACGACAGAGCATCTCTCTCTAACTGACTGTGCTTTCCTTTCCATAATGAACTTTAACTCTATCTTTGAGTTCAGTAAGCTTTCCATCTCTGAGTTGTTTCTGTCAAGTAATTTGGTCACAGAGACATTAAAGCAATGAACATAGTTGGGTACAGTAGTGGGGTACAGCATAACCATGGATTTAATTTCATAAGACACTTCCAAATTACAAGTTGGGCAGTTTTATATTCTTACTAGCAGTGAACAGAACTCTAGTTATATATATATATATATATATATATATATATATATATATATAT
>NW_022196897.1:1106855-1122747 GCF_008632895.1 Mastomys coucha | reverse complement strand
ATATATATATATATATATATACTTGATACTTCCATTTTTGGTCCTTCTCAGTGCAATGTAGTGTTACCTGATCATGGGTAACAATGAATGACTTTGTGCATCTTTTCATGTGCTTACTTATCATGCACATTCCTTCTTCTGAGTGTTCTTATCTTCAGCTCATGCTTTTAGAAGAATAGATATAGTCAAGTATGTCAGATATATACTACATAGCATTTTTTTCTTCAGGCTGGGCATTGCCTTTTTTGTTTTTTAAACATTGTCATTTGAAGACTAATGTTTGTGTATTTTGAGGGAACTTTTTTTTTTAATGTCTCTTTCTTTGCCTCTCCCACAGCTTCAAAACTTTGAACACAGCTTTCTGAGCACAGAAGTCAACCCCATAGTGAGTCTTCATTTTATTGACAAACTGAGAAGGGGGAGAAAACACATTAGCTCTGAACTCAGAACTGTTTTAAATACTGACATTTTGATCCCTCCAAGTAAATTATGCAGATGTTTAAAAGCAGGCCATGAGCTAGAAAACATTAGAAAAAAATTGTTGTTTCCATTTAATAGGCAAATAAGAGGAGGGGTCAAAAACCAAAGATTATGTGGCCTGAGGTAATCAAAACTGTCAGGGCTAAGAAGGAACACAGTGGGACTAATTGGTCACAGTGATAGTCTAATCCAAGCCCTTTGGGGTCCATGCCTATTGGTCAAGCTCACTGAGCTAAATAATTACAGGAAGACTAGGGCCGGAGGGGATTAACCCTGGTCCACTGCTATTGAGTCTCTTCATTTCATTTTGCTTCCTTTGTAACCACACTCCCTTACTGGCTTTTTTTCCCTCTGTGTGTCTTCATTCAGCGGTTTCATTTGTAGTTCTTTCTCTCTCCACCTTCTTCCTTCTCCTCTTCTCCCTTCTTCCTACTTCCTTCCATTTCCCTGTCTTTTACCATTAGCTGAAGCTGATTTTCATGTTGTACAGGTAAGCTCCGTTTGTTTAGGTCTGTACAATCTTTTGGTGGTGGCGGAGCCAAAAGCGAAGGTCAGCATCCACCTCGGTACCGCAGGTCCTGGTAATGGTAGAAGTTCCGGCTGTAAAACCGTGTCCATGACTGAAAATATCTCACTCATTTTGGGGAAATGTCTACATGCTCTAAATATTTTTCTAAAATATTGAACTTACTAGAAATAATCATTTTCCTACTACGAAAACCTTGACAAGGCAGCAGCTGCCTTAATAGATCTGAACTGCTAATTCATGCAAATTGCATAAAAAATATACACATCCTGCTTCTAATGTGGATAAAGTGCCAAATCCTTAGGACACCTGCAAGAATCTGTGTAAGTAGGATCTCTCTGCTCTCGCTTACCATTGGCCAATCACTTACAAGTCCTACATGAGCTCCATTATTTAATTGTTGTGTCTTTTGTTGTTCTCCCACCAAGCCCATTCCACTGGGGCTCCATAACTCCACATGCTTTTTTTCTATTCTTTTATTGACTCCCCAGCCATTGTCCCTTTCTTAACAAAAAGAAGAAGAAGAAGAAGAAGAAGAAGAAGAAGAAGAAGAAGAAGAAGAAGAAGAAGAAGAGGAAGAGGAAGAAGAAAGAAAGAAAGAAAGGAAGGAAGGAAGGAAGGAAGAAAGGAAGGAAGGAATGAAGGAAGGAAGAAAGAAAGAAAGAAAGAAAGAAAGAGAGAAAGAAGAGAAGAGAAGAGAAGAGAAGAGAAGAGAAGAGAAGAGAAGAGAAAAGAAAATGCAAATATGCTAGAAACAAACTCAAATACATACAGCTTAAAAAAAATCATTTAACTCCAGCTGGCTCCAACCTGGAGATAACCAGCAGAGACAGGAGTCTAGCATAGCTGTCCTCTGAGAGGCCTGACCCAGCAGCCAATGGACAGAGATGCAGAGACACATAACCAAACATTAGATGAAGCTTCAGGAGTCTTTGAAGAGTTAGGGGGAAGGATTAAGGAACCCAAAGAGAACAGGGACTCCGCAGGAAGACTAACAGAGTCAACTAACCTGGATCTTTGGGGACTCTCAGAGACAGAACTGATAACTAAAGAGCATACACAGGCTGGACCTAAGCCCACAACACATGTGTAGCAGATGCGCAGTTTGGTCTTCATGTAGGTTCCCCAACAACTGGAGTGGGTGCTGTCTCTGAATCTGTTGCCTGCCTGTACGTCCCATTCCCCTAACTGGGATACCTTGTCTGGCCCCAGTGGAAGAGGATGTGCCTTGTCCTGCAGTGACTTGATGTGCTCGTGTGTGTGTGTGTGTGTGTGTGTGTGTGTGTGTGTGTGTGTGTGTGATACCTAGAGGCGGGCTTCCTCTTCTCAAAGAATAATGGGAGGGAGGAATGAGGAAGGATCTTCATGAAGGGAAGTACTGGGAGGAGGGGAAGACTGATATTGGAATGTAAAGTGAATAAATAATTTATTTTTAAAAACGAACAAAAGCGAAACATTAATTTAAAGGCAACTAACCTAAAATTAAGAAATAATATCCTTGGCTGTTAAAAGCTAGATTCATAACCAAAAATATAAGAAATAAAATCCCTCACATTTAACATTACTTCTGACCTTGTTTATATAAACACATAAACATCTCTATATAACACTGTTAAATTCTATAAAAGGTATCCATATTTTATGTACTTATAAAGTGAATTTACATACTGTATCTATCTGTGTATCATATACATTTATATATGCATAATATAAATGAAATTTAATACATCTGCATATATATAAAAGTATATGTAGCCAAGTATGATGTGCACACATGCAATCCCAGCACTACAGAAACTGAGGCCTCGTAAATCTGAGGCCACCGTGCATTATATACTGAGTTTCAGACTAGCATGAGTTGGGATATATTTAACAAGGATTTGTCTTAAAAAGAAGACAAAAAGTATTTTTGAATATGTTTTTATACATTTTTTTAACACAAAGGACATCTAGCCATTTGAAAAACTGCCTTAACATGGCATTATATTATATACTGTTTAAATGACTCACAATTTGTTTTAAAAGGCTGGGTAAATAGCATGCACAATAACCCTAAGAGAGGCAGAAGTGGTACACATACCTTGGTGGAAACCAACAGTTCTCTAATTGGTATACAAATCTAGCTAAATACTCAGTTGTAGTTAGGTCATGGTTATTGGAGGAGAATCTACAATCACTAATTCACTAAACCAGCATAATCCCTAACAACAATGTATAAACTTTTGTCCATATAACCACAGAGAAGTACAACAACTTTATTGAGTTATAATCACCCTCATTGATCTGCCCATACTCAAGTAGGTAAATGCACGAAATTCTTACTTTGCAATTCAAACACCTATGAAACTGTGCCCACACTCAAGAGCTTCAATTCACCCTGATCTCTCTCCCCCTTTCCATCCTCTCTGTCTCCTGGCTCCAGTCAAGCACATTTAGTTTCTAAGAGATCAGTTCATGATTCCCAAAGTTTGGCCCAGCTGAGTTCCAGTTTGTGCTTTTTTTTTTTGTTTCCTGGCCTATCTTACTTCAGTTAGCATGGTTATGCTGAGCACGGTTATGCCAAGCTTCCCTGAGCTAGTGCACAGGTCAGTTTATTCTGTTTCCTTTTTCACACTATTCCATTGCACCGATGTGCCACGATCTGTTTATCATACCTGCAAATGGTTGCTTGTGTTGCTTTAAGACAAGACCTGGGTAGGATGTATATTTGCATACATACACAGATACATACATACACACACACACACACACACACACACACACACAAAGCAGATATTTGATAATAAGACTTCATCAAAAAGTATACATTGCCCAAAATTCAGTAAGAAGACAGCCTTCCTAACTATTCAGCTACATGTTTGTTTTCAACAGAACCTGTTAACTCTTCGCTGCCAGTGAGGGAGCTGTCAGTTACTCACCCTCCTATGTATTCTCCTTCCTCCTTTTTTTTTTTTTTTTTGTAGTTATATTACTGTTTTATTTGTTTAGGTTTTTGTTTGTTTGATTTTAAACATCCATACTGAGCATGGAACTCAGGTGCCCATGCTCATAATACATCAAGGACTTCATTGACTGAGCCATTTCCCTAGTCCCTATTCATTCCTTTGATTAAGCAGGATGTATCTCACTTGTTGGCCCTCCAGACTTAAGCAACTGTAGACCACGTGAATTGTACACACATTGTTTTTAAAATGTGTGTGTGTGTGTGTGTGTGGCTACTACATTACACATTCCAAACAGCTCAAACAGTTGAAGGAATAATGAGCAAGCTTGTCACCCCTGCCATGACAAATGAACGCAACGCAACCCTTTGGCTGCTGCTTTGCTTAGTCATTGATGTGAATGGTAACATCAACTGGCATTTGTGTCATAACTATGCTCACTTGCTTGTCACAGATTTCTCTAGGCATACATAGACAGAGGGCTCCATCAGCAGCACCATAGAGAGTCACTTGACCTGAGTTTGAATCTTATCCACTCACAGCCTTACCATGCACTCAGAATCAAATGGCAGATATTCTGCATCACATGCTGGTTTGTAATGGAATATTTTTTTCAAGCGGTTGTCTTGCTCCTGTCCCAAGGTGAGCCATGGCAGATGCTTATTTACACAGCAGTGCTAATGATTTTCTCTAGCAACACCAAGAAAGACAAGTACACTAGAACTCATCCGTGAGGACAGGTCTACAACAACCCTCTATCCATCCTTGGACACTGTTTATTTCTAGGCTTCTGATTATTAGTCATATCACACGGATAAGTCTCCCCTTCACTGTCTGCCCATAGCTATTGATAGGTAAGGCAGCTGGTTAGCTCTTGTGATCTTGTATTCCAAACAGTTTGCTTTGTGAGAAACAAAGAAATATTAACCTAAAGTTCAGGCAACTGTTTTTATTACACACACACACACACACACACACACACACACACACACACACGGGGGGTGTATAGGGGAAGGGAAGGGGAGACGGAGACAGAGACACATAGAAATGTTAAATAAAAGGTCAAGTCAACAGTTTCCTTCTAGTTGGATTACTGAGCTTCTGCATCTAAGCATTTTTTATATGTAAGCTTAAGCCTGCCATCAAAACCTACCATCAAGGGACAATAAAGTTGTCATTTTCCTCACAGTCTTAGAATGTAGTTCTTTTGAGAAATTGTCTTTTCTTTAATTCAGGATTTGCCATCATGGAAAGATGATTGGCTTTCTGAAATGCCTTATCTCCATTGTATAAGAAGTAGCACATGCATGTGTCCCTGTATGTTCACACTAAGATTGGTAGATTCAGGCTACTGGTGCAAGTTCCTACTGAAGATAGGAGAGATTGATGAAGACAATATAGACGTCTGCTTCAGGGCCCCAAAACTGGCTCAGCCTCCAGTGCTAAGAACCAATGGCATCAAAGATTTCTGGTGTCATAGATTAAATAATTGAATCTTGCTGATTGAATTAAATATATAGAAGTTCCAATTCTATATATTTGCATACCAAAGCTTTCAATGTGCTATTTTGCTGAATGTAACATCTCAAAAGTTCATTACCAACCTAGAGGTACTAAAGCACTATGGATAATACCCTGGTGGTTCTGACTTGGGTCGTACTTTACAAAGACAATTTCATATATTTAAATAGGACATATGTACACATGAGTGTGTCACATACAAAACTGGCAGGATGCTCTATCAAGGAAAACCTAAAGGTCAAACCAAGAATTAGAAACATTTAAAGGATATGATCATCTATGAAAGTGGTTGGTTACCCAAATATGTAACTGATGATTGATTGTAAGGAACTTACTTTGCCAACAGAAGGACCTGAGCTTAATCCCTAGAATTCTGGGAAACAAAGCCTATTATGGTCACACATACCCAAAAGATGCTCCACCATATCACAAGGACACATGCTCAACCATGCTCATAGCAGCCTTATTTATAATAGCCAGAAGCTGGAAACAACCCAGAAATCCTGTAACAGAAGAGCAGATCCAGAAAATATGGTGCACTTACACAATGGAGTACTACTTAGCTATTAAAAATGTGGACAAATTTTGTAGGCAAATGGATTGAACTAGAAAATATTATCTTGAGTGTAACGCAGACCCAAAAGGACATATATATGATATGTACTCACTGATAAGTGGGTATTGGCCCAAAAGCTAGCAATATCCATGACCATATGAAGCTCAAGAAGAAGGAAGACTAAAGTGTGGTGTGAATGCTTCAATCCCACTTAGAAGGGGGAACAAACTAATCACAGGAGACAGAGGGAAGGAGAGACGTGGGTGGGAGAAGAGAGGGGGAGAAAAAGAGAGGCAGCGGGATCATGTAAGGGAAGAGACAGAAGAGAAGTTCAGAGGGCCAGGAGAATGAACAGAAATATGTAGCAGTGGAGGAGTGGGGAACAGAGGGGGGACAACTAGAAAGTCCCAGATGCCAGAAATTGGAGAGACTCCCAGGACCCACTAGGAATGACATTTGCCGAAATACCACACAGCGGAGAGATGGAACCTGAAGAAACCACCGCCAGTTGGCCCCCAGTTAAGGTATGAAGCCACCCAATCATCTCAATATTTTTAACCCAGAATTGTTCCTGTCTAAAGGAAACACAGTGACAAAACATGGAGAAAGAAAGGCCACCCAGAGACCTCCCCACCTTGGGATCTATCCCATGTGCAGACACTAAACCCGACACTACACTATTGCTGATGCCAAGATGCATTTGCAGAGAGGAGCCTGGTATGGCTGTCCTCTGAGAGGCTCTGCCAGCACCTGACAAAGAGAGATGCAGATACTCACAGTCAATCATTAGATTGAGCCCAGGAACCCCAATGGAATAGTTAGGGGAAGGGCTGAAGGAGCTGAAGGGGATTACAACTCCATAGGAAGAACAACAGTATCAACTAACCAGACCCCTCAGAGCTCCCAGGTACTGAACCACCAACCAAAGAGTATATATACATGGGCTGGTCCATGGCTCCCACTACATATATCGCAGAGGACTGCCTTATCTGGCATCAGTGGGAAGAGAGGCCCTTGGTCCTGTGGAGGCTTAATGCCCTAGAGAAGGAGGATGCTAGAGGGATAGGTGGGTAGGTGGGGGAGCACCCTCTTAGATGCAAAGGGAAGGGGGATGGGGTGGGGAGTTTGTGGCAGAGAAACCAGGAATGGGGACAATAGTTGAACACACACACACCCACACATGCATGCACACATACATATACATACTAACACATACACTAATACACATACCACACACAGAAACACACATACAAACACATACATGTGCATGCACACATACAAATACATACTAACACATACACTCATATATGCACCACACACACAAACACACACACACACACAAGCTAACATCACAAACATCACATGCGCACAAACACACACATGTACACATAGGAACACACACATTCAAACATACATACAAACACACTCACACAAACACACAGACACACACATGGACACACATTCACACTTACACACACATACACACACACACACACACATGCACACACGCACACATAAACTCACATCTTGACCTGGAATTCAACTTAAGAATTTTACCTATTTTACCCAAAAACTTGATATGAAACTTCAATTTTTTTCTTTTATACAGGGGGTTCTTAAATTAAGGTAACACCCTAATTGTCTAGAGAACTCAGTCATGCTTTGAGGGAATCTGGTGAGTTCTTAGCCCCCACTTTCTTCTCCAGTTTTGGACATTCCCCTTGGGAATGTCACCTGACTCTAGGGAGTCAAATCTACCAACACACTCAATATCCCTCACACCTATGTAGCCTTTCCAATAAACTTAATAACCTGGACAAGTGCCTGGGAACATTATAAATAAATCTTGTTTCATCAGTAAGCTGTCGTGAGCAGCTTTAGTTGACTTCCAGGCCAAGAAAAAGAATGGCACCAGCCATGATGTTCCCCTGCAGCCTTCTTGTTACGTGGCTGCAGAGATTTGTCACGTCTCAGCATGGACACATCCATCTCCACTAATGGCAAAATTACACCCATAGGCTGTTGAGAGAGACAAAAATTTGTCCTCATCTCCTGCGTATCTTCTAGAATGTTTTGGTGTGTCATCTCTGAAATTCCACATTCCTTTGATGCATAGTAGACCCACGGTTGCCTGCTATCCAAGTTTTAGTTCAACTATGCACCTCATATCTTTATTTAGAGCTAATATTGTGTTACTCTTAATGGCTAGCCTCAAACCATAGTCTCCCTAAACAAACCAAGCTGGCAAGAAACAAAGAATATTTATTTTTCTGAATACAATTTTATTGGAACACAACCTTCTCATTGATTGGCACATTGCCCGTGTGGGCTTTCTTGCTAATATGTAGAGTAGTTGTTACACAGACAGACTCTGATCCATTTCTTAGTCAGGGTTTCTATTACTGTGATGAAACACCATGACCAAAAGGCTAGTTTGGGAAGGAAAGGGTTTATTCAGCTTACACATATACACTGCTGTTCATCACCAAAGAAAATCAGGAAAGGAATTCATACAGGGCAGTACCCTGGAGGCATGACCTGAGGCATGAGCTGATGCAGAGACCATAGAGGAGTGCTGCGCACTGGCTTGCTCCCTCCCTGGGCTTGCGTAGTCTGCTTTCTTATACAATTCAGGAACACCATCCCAGGGATAGCACCACTCACATTAGTGATCCTCATTGATTACTAACAGAGAAAATGCCTTATAGCTGGATCTCTATGGAGGCATTTCCTCACAAAGACTCCTTCCTCCCTGATGACTCTAGCTTGTGTCAAGTTAACACACACAATCAGCCATGATAGTCCACAAAGCCTAGATGTCCATTACTTGACACAAACATTTTGCTGACCACTACTCTAAAGCCTGTGTGGTCTCGTTTAATGGAATCTGGATGTTGGATTGAGATTATGCTTAACGGATTCTCTCACTGGCCTGGTTAGTGTTTTGTCAGCTTGATACAAGAAAAGAGTTATTTAAGAAGAGGAAACTTCAACTGAGAAAACGCCTCTACAAGATTGGCCTATGAGAAACCTCATGGGGCATTTTCTTCATTGATAAATGGTATGGGGGTTCCAGCTCATTGTGGGCCACTGTATAAGAAAGCACACTGGGCAAACTATGGGGATCTAGTAACCTAGTAACCAACATCAACATTCCTCCACAGCCTTTGCTCCATTTTTTTTTTTTTTTGCCCCCAGGTTCTTGCCTTGAGTTCTTGTCCTGACTTTGCTCAACCTGAGAGTTGTAAGCTAAAATAAACCCCATCTTCCTCAAGTTGCTTTGGTTATGGTATGGTGTCACAGCAATGTAAACTCTAATTGACACGCATACAAGCATAGTCTTAGGTCTTCATGGAGCAAGGCCTCCGTTGGTAGACTACCTATTTACTGAGTTCAGTTCTGTTACTCATATACCGTATGACCTTGAGGAAATAATTTATGTCTGGACCACAGGTTTCTCATTTGCTTAACTTGGGATAATAATGACCTCTAAGTTACTGTGGGTTAAATGAGTTATTAAAAAGGAGCTCACAGTAGTATTTGGATCAAATAATGTTAGTTGCTAGGGATTCTTCCTTCCCGTGGACTACTAAAGGTTTCCATACTATTACAGTACCTGGAATCTATACCTTCTCCATAAAGGTTTCTTGCATTTTTGGCAGAATAGCTGAAGTAGAAAAAAAATGCATATTCCTAGAAGATTAAAATAATGGCAAGTATCCAAAGTTGTAGACAGATCCCATGCATAAAGTAAAAGTTTGGCTCAACATACTTACAGGAGGTACAACAAAGCAAAACATAAACATCTTCATAGAAAACTGGGAAAGAAGAGAGAGCTTTTTTTAGGTAATGTAAATTCTCCTTGTGTTCCACCATCCCTGCATTAGTCATCTTTCCCTTACTGTAGCAAAATACCTGGGGTAGCCAACTAAAATAGAAAAGGATGGATCGGTTTTGGCTCAAGTTTTAGAGATTTTGCCCCAGTTCCCTTGGCCCACTGATTTGGGCCTAAGCAGTACAGAGAATCCCAATGGGAACTCATGGATGGCAAAGGGCTTTCTAGACTTGTGCAACCATGAAACAAAAGGAAGAGGAGGGGGCCAGGATTCATATGCCCCTCCAGGAAATAACGCCTAGTCATTTCCTTCCCTTCTGCTATGTCCCTGCACCTTAGATCCTCTACCTTGTCCTAATAGCAGTGTGCTGGGTTTGTAACTTACAACACAAATCTTTAGCAGAAAATCACTATCGAAACTCTAGTGCAGATCTCTTTTCATCAGAGGAAAAAATATAAATATCTTGTAGAAAATCTGACCCTTCAGTACATTTGCTTCCCTGAGTTAAAAGTAAGGAAGCCATGAGGACAACATAATATTTTTACAGTATGTATTCATGGGAAAAATATCTAAATCTTCACGTACTTTATTACTGAATTAGTTGTTAGTTCCTAAGGAATTACCCATAGCTTGACTGCAAAAGCACACGGTGCTTGTGTAGTTTGTGCTCTGTCTGGGGCCTCTGCTGCCTCCCTCCTTCTCAAGCAAGTGGTTCCTATGCTCTTTTTAGTCTCTGAACAAGTCAAGACACAGCTCCAGAGCCTTGTCACTACCGAGGGTGCTCTGCTAATTTGCCCTGATTAGAAGATCTTTGAAGGTCTTTGCCAGTTTTTATCAAGGCATAAAAAGCAATTATTACAATTAATGCAATTTACCATGTGTTAGCCTTCCAGAAAAGCTATTTCAGGGCAGGTCTGCCATCTGTCCCTTTCAGAGTGATGAGCACTGTAATTTAACTCTGTCCCGAGTCCTAGGCTTTGGATATTCAGTCTCAGAGGGCAACCTCAGAGGGCCCTGCTGCAACATTTCCTCCCTGTGTTCTTGGAGGCCTTAGGCCCCAACATCAGCTTTTTGTCCATTGTAAGAATGGAAGACGGCTGGAGCAGGCCAGTAAGAAAAGTGTCCAGCCTGAGTGGAATCTCCGTCTTTGTAGAAGGAGCCCACTCTGGGCAGAAGGAACTTCCTTTTTGCTATCCCCAACCCTTTTTCTTAACACAATACTGCTGCTTAAAGATAATGTCTATCAAGATTGCTTCTGACAGCCAGGAGATGCGATTGGAATGTCATAGTTGGCATTTGTTGTTACAGGAGCTACGAGAAATAGACAACTGCTTACCGAAGGGACTCAGGCTGAATAGAAAGGAAAGGAGAGAAAACCATGACTCCTTCCCTATACTGGGTGGCTTGTATCTTACTTCTTTTCTTTTTCTAAGATTAGAAAAGCCTGGGTATCTGGCCAGGGATTGTAGCTGAGTTGGTGGACTACTCACAGAGCATAGGTCAGGCTGTGATGAGGGTTGACTTTGATCCCCAGCACTACAACAAAGAAAGTGACCTAAAAACAATCTGGATACATGCCTGCAATTCCAGTCCTTGAGAGGTAGAGGTAGAGGATTGTGAGTTTGAGGAATGCCTTAGCTACATGACGAAACTGTCTCTATTCATCATGGGTGGAGGATGAAGCTCAGTGGTAAAAACTAACCAAACAAACAACAAAAACAGCCCTAGCAAGGTCCTTGGTCCAATATTCAATTCCTGGTCCCAGTAAAAGATGTGTAAGATCAAAGTCCAAGACTCAAAGATGGAAGCCAACTACTTCCTGTCATTGGTCTTGTTTATTAAATCAGAATGATTCTACTTATTTTAAAGGATGTTTTTATTGGCTACTATATGTGTGAGTCTTTCTCTGTGTTACTATCTCCCTCCCTTTTGGTTCTGTCTCTTTTCTCCCTTAGTCTCTGACTCCATCCCTCCCTCCATCCTTCCTTCCTGTCTGATTCTCCATTTAGGATGGGTATATATACACACTGGCACAGTGTGAGTGTGAAGATCAGAGGACAACTTTGTAGACATTTTTCCTTCTTTATTTCTTCCTTTGTTTTCTTTTTCTTTTTGTTTTGTTTTGTTTTTGAGACAGGGTTTCTCTATGTAGACTTGGCTGTCCTGGAACTTGTTCTATAGACCAGGCTGGCCTCACACTTACGGAGATCTGCCTGCCTCTGCCTCCACAGTGTTGAGATTAGAGGACTGTGCTGCCACCACCTGGCAAGGGTTGGTTCTTTGCATGGCCTCTAGAGAAGGAACTCAGATTACTAGGCTTGGACGGGGAGCCCTTTGCTTACACGGGTCATTTATATCACGCAGTGCTGAGTTTTATAAATACCTATACTCACACGGCTAATGTCTACTTTCTCCCACAATACCTTTTCCTTCTACTATCTTCTACATTTGTGCTAGGGGTGGGCATGGTCTATGTGTAAAACATAAAATCTAAGGTCAACAAACAAGAGAAAGTGTGTTATTTGTCTTTCTGAATTTGGCTTATTTTGTGTAATATAAGTCCAGCTGCTTCTGTTTTCTAGCAAATGCCACAATCCCACTTTTTTGTTGTTCATTTTGTTATTTCAAATGTCCAGAGTGCTTTTGAACTTGCTTTATCCCTGACCCATTTGTCTCCACCCCACCTTCTAGGTTCTGGGATCACAGATGTATACCACTATGTCTGGTTCACTTATTCATTATGCCTGAAACATACAAACACAAAAGAAAAACCTCCACATGTCCTTCATTCATCTGTTGAGGCACACATGGGCTGATCCCATGACTTGGTCACCGGGAAACTTGCTGAGATAAACAAGCATCTCTGGTGTCTATTGATACCAACTTGGGGGACACAAACAAATACTTTGTTGCTGTGTTATCTTTCTATTTTAAATAAATGTCGCAGGAAGTTAGGAAAATAAAGAGTAACATAACCATCCGATTTCACAAGCATCCTGCCAACCACACGACTGGAAATCCCACAATTTGCCTCTCACCCTTCTCCCTCATTCCTCTGTAAGAAATCTGGCTTCAGGAACTGCTAAGTGTTCAGTGAAAAGAGAAACAGGACAGCCTTTTCCTGGTGGGAACAGGATTCAGAGAGGAGGGAGGAGAAACCAGCTTTTCTCTTGTTCACACATTTGGTGGAAGCTGCCATTTCCCAAGCCTGCCACCTTCTCCCTTTCCAATAACCAAGATGATCTCATGGAGAAGGCATGTGTGTGTGTTGGCATCCGTTTTTCTAAATATGAAATATTTTGCATTTTTTAAAATTCCTGTGCTTTGTCACCGTGCTTCACGGAGCCCTTGGCTTGAAGAAAGGTTGTTGGGTAACAGATGCATTGCTTTGGGACATCTTTGGAAACTCTCTGCCTTCATTTATCAGGAGACAGGTGTATCCCTTCTTGGCTACCTTCAGATGAAGCTAAGGGACTAGGATGAGAACATTTGTCTGAGACACACCAACACTGACAGTGTGTCCTTCTGCAGTAGAAAGGACAGGGTAGGCCATGCTTACTGTCCTGGAAACTTTGCATTTTCTTCCAGTCCTGTGAACCACCACACGGCTCTCACTAATGTGGCAAGGGAAATAGGGATGTTCCTTTTCAGTATAATTCCTTAGCAGATGGCTTTCCTTACAATGCTTTAACCATGTGTTTCCTGTTCCATTTTATAATTACTATCAGACTTTTATTTACAAGATATCTATATTTAAAAGTATACTCCAGATATTGCATGCAAGTTATTTAAATAATTCTAGTTATCACATTTGAAGCTCCATACAAATTTACTTTTGTGTGTCAGATATTATATGCAAATGGAGTTAATCTTTAAAGCCCGGTAAATAAAAAAGAATAGGATCCAAAAGAACCAATTGAGAGACCACCATGGTTGCTTTAAGTTTGTACCCATTTCACTGTCATGTTATTTCACTGATGAGCTTGAAGTTGAGTCTCCTGTAATCACCTAGAGTCAAGGGAGGGACTGCACCTAGAGTCAAGTGGAGGGACTGCAAAGAACAGACACCCTGCCTGTGACTATCATAGCCAACAGCACTTCTGCAAGGTGACTGTCTGCTGACAGGTAGCCTCAGGTCTTAATATAACCTGTGGAACTCCAAACCAAGTTCCAGGCAACATGGCCCCCAGTTTGTCTACTGACCCCATGGGAAGGATACCACCCCAGGCTACTACTGTAATTTGCTAACTAAAGAAGATGCATTACCTTTAGAACCTGATCTGTAATGGCATGGTCACTTAGGACTCAGAAGAGAAAGGAAGCAACATCTGGAGAGATTCCTGGAATGAGCAAGAAAGCAATCACTCCCTTCCTGGGGCCTGGGGTCACTTTCCCAGCTCTTATCTCATGCCTAAAACTTTATCGTATTTAATGATAGAGACATCAATAGATTTTTCCTGTATATGCATATCTGTGATGAAGTTTAGTTTATAAGTTAGATAAACTTTTAGATTAATAATACCTAACAATAAAATAGAGCAAAATTAACACTATACTATGTTATTTGATATTTGTGAGTATTTTACTCTTAGAAATTTCTGTTTAATATTTTTTCACTCTACAGCTGATTGTAGTAACTGAAAATTCAGAGAACAAAACAAAAATGAGTTCAACTACACTTAAGAATGAATATTTAGCAGGGCATAGTGTTGAACTCCTTAAATCCAGCACTTGGGAGGCAGAGGCAGACAATTTCTGTGAGTTCAGGCCAGCCTGGTCTACAGAGTGAGCTCCAGGACAGCCAGAGCTACATAATGAGACCATGTCTCAAAAACCGAAGAGGAAAGGAAGGAGGGAATGAAGAAAGGACAAGAGAGAAAAAAAGAAAGAATGACTATGCAGACTTATCAACAAAACCAGCAGGTCTCTGAAAACACTGGGCTTTCTGAACGTTTTCTCTACAGCCTTGTAGGCGTTTAAGATACATACCCCCTTTACTTATGAGAGTGCTTGAGAGACTGTTTCTCAATAACTCTAGGACCAGAAGTGGAAAATAATAAAGTTTAATCTAAGACCAAGAATAGAGCTAGGATTGTAGCTTAGAGGAAGAGCACTTGCTGGATGTATATACATAGCAGGACACACACACACACGCACACACACACACACACACACACACACACACACACACACACACACACACCCATGCTCACATATAGGCACACAGGCATGAACAAATATTGCTTGCCCTTAAACATCTCATAAATCTGCTTTTAAATGACACAGAATAAAAATGACTGCTTTTAATTGTCCTGTAATACTCTGTAGGCTTGATTTCTAGGAGCAGAGTCTGCCTGCGAGCACACATGCCACAGATGATTAAACAGGTATGTGGGGAATACATCACTGGCTATCTCCCCTTCCAGAACATCAGATGCACTGAGGATTTCTTTAGAAGTAATGGTGAGGGAAAGGAAGCCTATATGGGTTTGCACACAATGGAACTACTTGCTTTTCTCTATAGCTTTGCAAAATGCATAATTTGACAATATTAAAGGCAAAGAAACACCAAAGAACAA
The DNA here is from genome assembly GCF_008632895.1 of Mastomys coucha. NCBI lineage: Eukaryota > Metazoa > Chordata > Mammalia > Rodentia > Muridae > Mastomys > Mastomys coucha. The sequence continues at coordinate 1,107,307 of NW_022196897.1, read as the reverse complement.
GCACATGACATTTTTAAAAAGACCTATTGAATATATGAGTATCCACATAGGATTCAGTTTCGATTATGCTGACCCTAGTGCCCACTGGCATTTTTGTTGTTGTTTTATTTTTTTTTTTCAGTTTGCTACACAGCCCAGGCTGGCTTTGAATTCGCAAACCTCCTGCCTCACTCTCCTGAGTGCTGCAATTATAAGTTTATACCAACACTCTTTGTGAGCTTTTCGTTTGTTCATTTTTCATAAAATAATTAAGGAGCATAATGGCATGCTTATATATTCCAACAGGAGAAGGTGGAGGCAGGGGTCAGCCAACAGGAGAAGGTGGAGGCAGGGGTCAGCCAACAGGAGAAGGTGGAGGCAGGGGTCAGCCAACAGGGGAAGGTGGAGGCAGGGGTCAGCCAACAGGAGAAGGTAGAGGCAGGGGTCAGCCAACAGGAGAAGGTGGAGGCAGG
>NW_022196897.1:1089273-1105847 GCF_008632895.1 Mastomys coucha | reverse complement strand
AGGTGGAGGCAGGGGTCAGCCAACAGGAGAAGGTGGAGGTCAGCCAACAGGAGAAGGTGGAGGCAGGGATCAGGAGCACAAACCCAGCTGGGCTACTTTAGTGAGTTCCAGATCATTCTGGATGCATAAGAAATGAAACAACCAAAGAAATTTTAATGCATCTTTAAAAAATAAAAGTAAATAGAAAAAATACACAATAATAAATGAAGGAAGGAGGGAATGAAAGCAAGAAAGAAGAGAGAAAGAAAGAGAGAAAGAAAGGAAGGAAGGAAGGGAGAAGGGAAGAAAGAAAGAGAGAAGCAAAGAAGAGAGAGGGAAGAAACAAGAAAGACAATAGAAAAAGAAAGAAAAAGACAAAAGAGAAAGAAAGAGGAGAGAGAAAAATAAAGAAAAGAGAAGGAAAGAAAGAAAAATAATGGAGAAGGGAATACAGAGATGGAGAGAGGAATGCAGGGGTGGAAAGAGGGAGGGAGGGAAGAAAGAGAGCAAGAGAGAGAGAGAAAGAGAGAGAGAGAGAGAGAGAGAGAGAGAGAGAGAGTAATTTGGAAATTAATTCTATCAATTCTCACTTTTAACTTGGGAAAAGACAATCCCAAGTTTTCTAATGGGACCATGACGCATGAACAAAACATACATAGAGAGACCATCACACAGTCACATGCTTATTAATTTATTTGACAAATACTTATTGACTGCCACTATTTCAAATAATGAAAGCAAATTTCTTCTTTCCTTCCTTCTTGAGTTTGTATTTTGGCTGAGAATTTCTAAAGAGTAGCCTACTAATGCTATAGAAAGTCCAGAGTTAGTAGGTAGGCAAGCCCTTTTGATTTTAATTGTTGAAACCTGTTTGGATGGGTGAAATTATTCTGTACAGCAGTGCTCAACTCAAGCATTGTACAGAATGCTAGGACTGTTGTTACAAAGACTGGCAGAGACATGCTTTTCTCCAGGTTCAAGGCCAGAAGGACAAGTGTCAACTGGGTTGGTTGCTACTGAAGCTCTAAGTGAGGGTCAGTTCTGAGCTCTGCCATTGGCATGATGTGCCCCTCAGGCTTTCTTGACTCACTTCCTCTGTTCAAATTTCCCCCTTTTGTAAAGGCACGAGTTAGGTTGAATCAGGATCTCCTCTTATTCCAGTATGACCTCATATTTTTACTTTTTCTTCATAAAGTGCTTTTTGAGAATTTTGTAATGAGAACACTGAGTTTACATGATTTCCAACCTTTCTCCCACCAACTCCTCGCATGTTCCCTCCATCACATCCCCCCCTCTAATTCATATCCTCTTCTGTAACTATTATTGTTTACACACACATACATACACTATAACCTACGTAGTCCAATTAGTATAATGATTCACCAATGTTGATATCATAACAAATGTAACACGCAAATGACAAGATGTTGGTAAAAGAAAAATTGTGTGAGGAAATAAGTATATTGGAAGCCTGTGTTTTCTGTCCCATATTTTGTTGTATAAACTGTTTCTAAAACTGGTCTTTTAACATGTGTGTGTGCTCATAAATGTGTGTTTATGAATGTGTGGATGCATGTGCATGTGTAAGTGCACATTGACATTGTCTTAGATAGGGTTTTACTGCTGTGAACAGACACCATGACCAAGGCAACTCTTAAAAGAATAACATTTAATTGGGGCTGGTTTACAGGTTCAGAGGTTCAGTCCATTATTGTCAAGGCAAGAACATGACAGCTTCCAGGTAGGCATGATGTAGGAGGAACTGAGAATTCAACATCTTCATCTGAAGGCTGCTAGTGGAAGACTGACATCCAGGAAATTAGAGTGAGGGTCTTAAGCCACCCTCCAGGGACACACTTACTCCAACAAGATCACACCTCCTAATAGTGCCACTCCCTGTGCCAAGCATATACAAACCACCACAGACATATACACACATGAGCATTCATCTGTATGTAGAGACCAAAGGACAACCTTAGGTGTCATGTGTCATTTCTCAAGTGTCATCCCATCTTTTTGAGGGGAGAAGTGGGGGCCAGATTCTCCTACTGACAATAAGAATATGCCGATTGGCCATGGAGTGTCAAAGCTCCATCTGTCTTTGCTTTGCTTCCCCTGCCTAGGTTTGGGAGTGCAGACCACAGCAAACAGCTTTTTCTTTTCTTTTCTTTCTTTCTTTCTTTTTTTTACTTTGTTGTAGTGATTAAACCATATCCTCATGCTTGCCAGGACACATCCTTGCAATGGCCTATTAAAGTTTTTTTATTTTTTATCTTTTAGAAAGCCAAATCATACATAAACAAGATAAAAGACCTTCTCTGTCTGCACATATCCAGAGCCTAGAGACACCCACCTGCCACTCTGAGACATATTCAGCTGGCCCTCCTCAGTGCCACTCACTCCAAGCTTCCTTCTGACTCTGGGGCCATCCTATCTCCTCCAGTGTGGGAAGCCTTGTGCAAGGTGTTCCCGCAGCACGGAACCTTTTCTCCTTCCTTTTCTGTTTTCAGTTTATGTAACACACCCACAGAGAAGGTGATATGTTGGCCCCTGCCTTTATGCTCTTTGTTCTCTCTGCTGTGTGGTTGTTTATATTTCCACCATCAATCTCTTCCTTTTTTGAACTCCCAATTCTTCCTCTCACTGATTCTGCATTGACTACCTCTTCTCACCTCCCCTGAGACTGGGCTCTGCTGCTGCTTGACTTCATCCTCAGAGTCAGACAGAGGCAGCTATAATGGATGAAATCAAATGGTACCAAATAGAAGCTATAACTAAACTTCATACAGCATGGCTACACTATTCTTCTCACCAACATCTCTTCTTCCTGAGCAATGTTGCTTTAAACACAGGGAAAATATGAATGCCCTCTTTGTGTAGAGACCTCTGTTTCAGATTTAGCATCCTGGAATTGGTTGGCTAACCACCTGAGTTCATCTCAGCTGGGAGAGTTGAGAAAAGTGATCCTGAAAACAGCAAGGATTTAGGAGGTGATTTAGAAGAGAAGTTTGAAAGCGTTAAGTGCTCCTGGTAGAATTTGGAGCACAGGTGTAGAACCTTCCATTTGGAAAGAATCGCAATGAGATGCTGTCCAAAGCTGGAGATTAGCTAGTACAGGGGATGGCTTCTCAATTATCTCAAAGTAAACAGGCTTTAATTGGTGATCTGAGAGGAGCTGTGGGGTAAGGCTTTGGTGTTTCTTTTCGTGATGAAGGAAATCACCACAAGAAAAAACAAAACAAAACAAACAAATAAAAACCAGACCAAATAACCAACCAAAAGAACCAAAGAAGGAAGAGACGCTATAGCTTTATGTTTGCTTTCTGATTTGTTTTTATGCCAATTTTGTTTCATTTTTAGGAATTAAATATAACCAAACCATTTGAACAAGAAGAGGGGATTCATGGCAAGGATTCATGGCAGGCATGTGAACTAGAAAGCAGAGTGAGCCTGGAGGCCTGCCCCATGAAACCTCTTGAAGGTTCCCAGAGCTACTCCCATTAGTCCAGCCATACCTCTTGTTTCTCTACCAATTGTCCTCTTTCACATTTCCACAAGGTGGGCACTGATTGTCTCCAGACATTGCCTGGAACAACAGATGTCGATCTTGCAGCAGAAAATACTATCACAAGTCTCTCAGTCACAATCCACACTCCTGGAAGAAGCAATTTGCAAGGTAAAATGTTCACCTGTGGCCCAGGATTCAGCCAAGCAGAGGAGGCAAAAGCATATGGTACAAATTTCCCTATTTGCTGATGCTTTGTGTACTGTGGAGGAGACACGAAAGGATGGGGAAGGGAGAGGATCCTCAGACAAGGGCAATTGTTGGCAGCTACATTCACTCTCCACCAAAGTATCACAGAACAGGCACATGGACACTCATTTATTAAATGTTTACTCTCTACTACAAGAGGGCGGAATTTCAATCACTTAGGAAAAACTGAACCTTTAGAAACCCTCACTCCAACTGGAGAAACGTGCAATCATGAACACACACCAGCCATGGTTACCTGCACTGATCCTGCATCAAACTACAGCAGTCCATAGCCAGTCACAGATAAAGGAGAGGCTCACAGTCCCTACCCTTGCCAGCTGACCTATAAGCAAATTGCTAGAAGTGGAGGCGGGGAGTCATATCTTCCAATGAGCACCCACCAATGAGCCCTCCAGGTTCCATTAGACAGTTCCATACCCAGGGTCACACAGAGGGCTAAATTCAGTTGATCATAAGTCAAAACAAAAGACATTAACATGGGAAATGGAACTGTAGAGAGAAAGAAGCTGTTGATAGAGGTATGTGGTAGATATGGGGGGGGGTAAAAGTAACCATATACACGTATGAATCTTCAAGGAACAAATGCAAGTTTTCAAAATGCATCATAAAAAATTCAGCAAACATGTCTATAAGATCTTATCTAGTAAAATATTTGCTGAGTGCCAACCACTTCCAAGAGGCTCTAGGGTAATGTCAGAAACCAAAAGGGCTCATCCCTGGCCTCTCTCCTCCTTACTAACAATGCAAGGGAGACCAAAGTACCCCCTTCATTACCAGCAAAGGATGGATTCTGAGCTGTGGATTTTATATACAGGAGAATTGTAGAACTTAGGATACCTAACTGCTAGCATTAATGGAGCAAAGAAAATCAGAATGGCCTCCCAACTATTGACTATCCATCACGAGACAGCTACTTCTCTGCCAGTGAGATGTAGTTTTGAATGAACTAACTTTCTGTCCTTGGGGGGAGACAGCTACTTCTCTGTCAGTGAGATGTAGCTTTGAATGAACTAACTTTCTGTCCTTGGGGGAACCAGACATACAAAAAAGTAGTGAAATGTTAACTTGCCATAACAAGGTACCATGGATCACACAAGTTAAAAACAAGATCCATGGATCACACAAGTTAAAAACAACAGAAGCTGGCTTTCTTCCAGTTCTGGAAGCAGAAAGTCTGAGATCGGGGCATCAGGCCCTGTGGAATTCTTCTGGAGATCTAGAGAATTATCTATTCTAGATCTTTCTTATATATGGGCATCTTCTCTCCAGTCTTCAGATATGTTTCCTCGATTCTCCAATATATCTCCGTACCCTAATCTTTTTTTCTTCATAAGGACAATCCAGTCTTTATGAATTGGAATCCATCAAAAACGACAATATTTCAATTTAATCACTTCTCTAAAGAATCTAAAAATACGGAAACAGTCTCAAGGACTGGAATTAAGACTTCAACATAATTCAGCTCAGCCAGCAACATCTCTAAAGGAGAAGCTGTAACAGAACCACGGCCCCAAACCCACACTTGTTTTCTCTTAGTGCTAGGTCTTGGGCTTAGGGCTTCTATAGGCTGAGAAGGCAGCTATAATCCTTGTTTATTTATTTTTAAATTGCATTTTATTTATTTTGTTTGTGGGTATGTGTATGTACATTGGAGTAAGGAATGAAGGGCATCTTATGGGAGCTGATTCTCACCTTCTACTATCTGGGACCTTGGGATTGAACTTACATTATTGGGCTCCTGAGTCCACTGAGTCATCTTGCTGGCTCTGTTTTTCCATTTTTGGACAGCAGCTCATTAAGTTGCTTGGGCTGATCTTGAACTTGAGATCACCCTGACTCCACCCTAGTAGCTGGGATTATAGGCCTACACCAGGTCAGGTTCAGACTTAAGGTTCTTGATCTATGAAATACTGGTCCAGACAAAACAACAGCCAGAAAAGATGTTTCTGAGGAAGCACACATTTTAACTGAAAGTTTTGCTAAAAGATATAGATAGATAGATAGATAGATAGATAGATAGATAGACAGACAGATAGATACATAGATACATAGATACATAGATAGGTAGGGAGACAGAGAGAGAGAGAGAGAGAGAGAGAGAGAGAGAGAGAGAGAGAGAGAGAGAGAGAGAGAGAGAGAGAATAAAGAATCATTAGAGCTGGTAGCCTCTGAAGGCATGCTTAGCAGTGTTACACTAGCAAGGAGTCATGCCTGGAAACATATATTAGAGTCAGTGGAAGGAACAGAAATTGAACCTAGTCATGACTGCTGGTAATAGGAATTAAAGTCTTAAGCAGACATAAAGTATAATTAGTGTGACATTATAAATTAGAGAATTATTTTGAGATGCTGAGGCAAAATGAGGCCTTTAAAAAATCTCTAGAGAGTGGGAAGGACAATGATTAGCATCTCTCGGGATAAGGAATCTTGGATTGGTATAGAAAATAAAAACTGGGGCAGGCTGGAGGCCAGGTCACCAAGCTGGGAGCTGGGACTCTGGATGCTATTATGAACACCTCGGCATATCGTCACAAAGACATGCTCTAGAAAGTGTTTTCAAGGAGAAGACAAAGTAGAGATCCTTTCAAAAGAAGAATCTGAAAGAGTGTTGAAATCTCTTAGTTACAAAATGTAAGCCACACTCATTAAAGGACTTAGGCATGGTAACCTGGAGGAGAGCTATGTCGTATCTCCAGCTCATCTGATACTGCAATTAAAGTGCAGGAGGTGAGGACAAACTTGGACTGGAAATGCTGATGGAATGTTCTGGACTTAGTGGATAGGTGTTTCTAGCTGTGCTAGCATCTAGAATGTTCTTTGCCTTTGTCTCTCAGGCATATCCTTGTCTAAGCCACTGTTTCTTTTAGCTCAGTTCTATCCTGTTCTTGCAAACCCATTATGTTGAAACTCAAATCCTACCTCATAAAATATGACTGTACTTGAAGTAGCTATGATATGATGATTCCATATGGATGAACTCTAATCTGACAGGTCTGGTAGTTTGTAAGAGTGCGATAAGATGCTGACATGGAGGGAAATTATGGGAAGACCCAAGGGAAAAAAAAAGACGTGTTAGCTTTCCTTACAGTGATACGATCACTAAGATGACTTATAAAATGATGAGGCTTATTTTGGCTCCTAATTTTGGAAGTTCCGGTCCATAATTAACTTGGCCTATTGCATTGGGTATATAATGAGGGAGCATGTCATGAAAGAAGGGATACACCCACTGTATTAGTGACTTATCTATTGCTGTGATAAAGCACTATGACCAATGGGAGTTATAGAAGAAAGGGTTTATTTGTCATCTGGTTCCAGAAGATTAAAAGTCCATCATGGTGGGGAGGCATGGCAGCAAGCAGCAGCACAGCAGATGAAGTGGAAGCCCAGGACTCACATCTTGAATCACAAGTGCCAAACAGAGAGGACATACTGGAAGGTGGTGCCGTTCTCTTTACTCTCAAAGCCTTCCTTTAGTGGTGGGCTTCTTCCAGTCCGGCCACACTTCCTAAACCACCAAAGCAACACTATCAACTGGGTACCAAATGTCAGAGACTAGATAGGGACCATTTCAACTTACTCAAACCACCACATCTGCCAAGATGGAGCAAGAAGTCATTCACCTCATTGTCAAGACCAGGAAAGAGAGAATGTGGGGGATAAAAAGAGACCAGGTCCTACAACCTCCTCTTCTTTTGGCATCTTCCCAAGACTTAAAATTTTCCCATCCTTACCCACATCATAAAAGTTTCCATTTCTTCTCAATGGTACCAAGCTAAGGACTAAACCTTTTAGCACACTAGCCTTTGGGGACATTCTGAATTGACACTATCAGAGCAGCCATTCACAAGCCAGAAAGACCTTAGATATGAATCGATCTACTGTTATTTGGGTATCAGGGTCTCATAGCATCTATAACTATGAGAAAACCAAGTTCCATTAAGCTACACTGTGTTAGTTATAAAGGCTTTAGCTAAACCATATACCACTCCACTCATGGCTGCTTCTGAGCATGTGGTATTTCTAGGAGGACTTTTGGATCCCCAGTTCATGAGATTTTTCTCACTGCTAAGTAATGGTGCTCTGTTTTAGTTTATGTGCATTTCTTTCTTATTCTGTCCTTGCCTGAGACAAAGAAACCTTACCAACTGAAAACACACCACTCCACTGAACAGAGGGATACTAGTTACCTCTTTAAATCTAACACTATTAAATGAAATAAAATGATAGGGTTACTTTCCCATTTGTACTAGTTATATTTGAAGCACTGAACAGTCTCTTGTGGTTAGAGGTTACCTTAATGGTCACAGCAATTCCAGAACAGTCTCGTGATATCTACTAGAGAGTTCTAGTAGATAGAATTGTACCAGTGTAGAAGAAAGCATAAGGACCACATAAAACACTAAAAGTCCCATCCTGGCTGATGTGCTGTTAGGGTCTACATTTGTAAGCAACACAAAACTACTTAAGGTAGTATAATAAATGAGATGGGATAATAGCCAGGAGCTGGAAAGAACCCAGATGTCCTTCAACCGAGGAATGGATACAGAAAATGTGGCACATTTACACAATTGGAGTACTATTCAGCTATTAAAAATGATGAATTCATGAAATTCTTAGGCAAATGGATGAATTTAGAAAATATCATTGTGAGTGAGGTAACCCAGTCACAAAAGAACACACATGGTATTCACTCACTGAGTGGATACTAGCCCAAAAGTTTGGAAGACCCAAGGTACAATTCACAGACAACATGAAGTTCAAGAAGAAGGAAGAACAAAGTATGGATATTTCAGTCCTTCTTAGAAGGGGGAGTAAAATATGCACAGGAGGAAATATGGAGACAGAGTGTGGAGCAGAGACTGAAGGAAAGGCCATCCAGAGACTGCTCCACCTGGGGATCCATCCTTCCATACAGACACCAAACCCAGAAACTATTGCAGATGCCAAGATGTGCTTGCTGACAGGAGCCTGATGTAGCTGTCTCCTGAGAGGCTCTATCAGAACCTGACAAATACAGAGGCAGATGCTCACAGCTAACCATTGGACTGAGCACAGGGTCCCTAATGGAGGAGTTAGAGAAAGGACTGAAGGAGCTGAAGGGGTTTGCAACCCATAGGAAGAACAACAATATCAACCAACTAGACCGCCCCTCCCCACCCCCAGAGCTCCTAGAAAATAAATCACTAGCCAAAGAGTACACATGGAAGGACCCATGGCTCTAGATGCATATGTAGCAGAGGATTGCTTTGTTGGACATCAATGGGAGAGGAAGTCCTTGGTCCTCTGAAGGCTTGATGCCCCAGTGTAGAGGAATGCCAGGGCAGGGAGGGCGGAGTGTGTGGGTGGATGGGGGAGCACCCTCATAAAGCAGGGGGAATGAGGATGGAATAGGGAATTTCCTGAGGGGAAACTTGGAAAGGGGATAACATTTGAAATATAAATAAATAAAATATCCAATAAAAAAAAACATGAAGTAGTGGTGGGCCCCATCAGCATATCCCACAGTGCCTGAAGGACAGGCAAGAGCTCCCTGTTAGAAGAAGGCCTTTGTGGTCATTTCCCTTTGGACCAGCTAATGGTCCATACATTTGTTTGTTTGTTTATTCATAGTGGGTCTCACTATGTAGCTCTGACTATCCTGGCCCTTGCAGTGCAGAGACCAGGCTAGTCTTAAACTCACAGAGATCCTCTGGTCTCTGTCTCTGTTAGGGTCAATGGCTAGCCTATGACCTTTACATTGAAAGTCTGAAAAATCAAGTAAGAGAACCTAATGTGACTGGCCCACATGGAGGAGAGGATCCACCCAGCCAGATGGGGACTAAGGAAAAGATGGGCGTTAGAGCCTCGGGGACAAAGGACTACAAGTGTTCCATCCCAGGGTTTCCCAATGAAGAGCAGCTGTGGGGCGGCATACCTTTACAGGTTCTTACGGTGTAGCTATAGGTGTTCTTTAGTGCTTGATCCAGAGTGTTCCATTGAACAATAACTATGGACTATACTCTGACCTTTGTTTTTAGTGTGGCACAATCAGCAAATATCTTTCTCCTTGACTTATTAAAATAAGCAGTTCCTGGGGGTTACCTGGGGGCACAGATTCTGGTATTAGATGCTACAGAAGATGTAAAAGAGAGTAAGATGTGCCTGGTTCAAAGAACCTGGGCCCCTTAAGCTGGTTTACCTCATCCAGAAGAGCAGTCTGAGAACTGAAAAAGGCATGGGCTTCCTAGTTTCTTGGTCCTTACGTTAGCCTCCTTAATAATTTTGAAGATATTATTCCTACTTTAGCATCAATGAAAACAAAACAAAACAATTAGGCTGCAAGTTTGAGAGCTTGTCTTCAAAGCAGCCATCTTATTTTCTGTAACAAGCTCTTCCTGCCAAGATAAAATATGAAAGTGTCTTCTCATAGCCCCAACTGTTATGTTACTGAGACAAATCCTGTAATTTTCCACTTTTATGAACAGTTCATCTAAAAAGAGTTTTTCAGTTTCAATCTTGCACATTCCATTTGAGTCCATGTATATACCTCTCAATCATCCTCTAACCCCAAGCTCTGGGATTGCAGGCAAAGGGCACACAAAGACCTGAAATCCTTTTAAAAGATACCTTCTCCCACTAAGAGGCCACTTCATCTCATAGAACTCACTTTCAATTAAAGGCGCTTCTATGTTACATTTTTAAAAGGTTTAAGAAATGAATGATTAAAATGATCGCATTAGCGGTTAAAAAAAATCAGTTGCCAATAATTCCAGAATTAACAGTCAGGAGACAAAGGGTGAAATATATGGAGGAGGTGACAGCCCCAAATAAATCTCCCGGACGACAAAATAGTGCAGGTTTTAATTTGGAATTGTGTCCCACCCAGGTCTGTGGTGATAGCATGCATCCATCAAGTCTCCGATGAAGACGAGAGGTGGGTTTAGCATTCTAGTCCTGAACAGAGTGAGGCTAAAGGTACATTCCCATCAGATAGAAGGAAAGAGAAGCCACGGTCTGGCAGATCCTCACCGTTTCTCTTCCCAGTCTCCATTGGTCATTTTTACCTGTCTTGAAAAAGAGGTAATTGTTGCTTCAAAGAGCATGCAGTCCGATAGATTCCCCCACAGTGCTTTAAAATCATCCCCTGACGATCCAGGCTCCCCAAGGGCTGAACTTAAACGCAACGCCATATTTAAAACCCGAGTCATTCCAAGAATGGCTGGTGTGTGAAGCATTCAAAGAAAGGAAATCGGCAAATTGTTTTTCAATCTCAGTCACGGTCTCCTTTCAGTAGCTTAAACCACCTGTATTTATTCTTGCATTTTTATCTCCCCAGTTCCCTTCTCTTTTGTGTCATGTAAAAGTATTTATTTCTGCCGCTGAATTATGTCCTCTTTATTGCTTAGGAAGAGCAGCTTGCCTGGTAGCTTTCAAGGGTGGGAACGTGGTACCTTTTGAGTGGTTTCTAGTTGTGGGTATTAATGCAGCCATCATCAGGACGGCATTATCATCCACTGAAGCCACTTCAAGTTCATTTGCATTGCACAATATGTATTTCTATATTTGTGTGGATCTAAGAAGAGATGAAACTCATTAAAATTCAAGCTATACTCCGTGCTTAAAACTTCAGAAAATTCACCGACTGTCTCAAGTGTGCTGTGGTATCTTACCTTGAATGCATTGTCTGTGTTTCTGGAGCCAGTGAGTAGTTATGCTATAATGCACAATAGACTAGCGAAAGAATTTACTGGGGTTGAAATAAATGCTCTAATTATAAATAACAGATTAGTATGTGAAGGGGGAAATGTGACATTCCTATGTGTAGTGAATGGATCTATGCTTAGGAATACACTCAGGAATACACTTGCCCACACCTGTTAGGGCAACTTTGGTCTACAAGTATCAGTACCAAGTAATGAATGAAATGATTTGTGAGGGGGGGAAATAGGGGGTGGAGAAGAGGATGGGAGAGGGAGAGGGAAAGGGAGGGAGGGTGGGAGAGAAAGAAGGAAGGAGGGAGAGAGGGAGGGGTATGCACATATTTTTGATGGTGTGTATGCATGCCTATCCAGGCCTGAGATTGATGTCAAATGTCCTTTCTTGTTCTCCACATGTATTTGTTCCCTTTCCCATTGCCATGATAAATTACCCTGGTCAAAGGGGTTTGTCCAGGTTGCAGTCCATCTTACCAGGCAAATCAAGGAGACTGGAACTGAAACAGCAGTCACATCTGCAGCCAATGTCAGAGAGAGGGAGAGAGAGAGAGAGAGAGAAAGAAGGAGAGAGAGAGAGAGAGAGAGAGAGAGAGAGAGAGAGAGAGAGAGAGAGAGAGAGAGAGAGAGAGAGGAAGAAGAAGAAGAAGGAGGAGGAGGAGGAGGAGGAGGGAGAGCGAGGGAGGGAGGGAGAGAATGAACGACTACATGCCTGTGCTTAGCTGGCTCTGGCTCTCCGTTTTCATCTAGCCTCTGAAACTGTGTCACCCATATTCAGTTTCTCACTGTAATTAAGCTGTGAGAAAATCTCTCACAGGTGTGCCCACAGGTTAACACAATCCAGACAATTCCTCACTGAGACTCTCTTCCTAGCTGATTCTGGATCATATTAAGTTGACTATTAAAACTAATCCTCATGGGGCTCAGTAATTAGGCACTTTGACGGCTCTTCCAGAGGACCCAGGTTCTGTTCCCAGCACCAGGGTTGCTCACCATCATGCTAACAGCAGCTCCAGGGATCTTCCTGTCTCTACCAGCCAGCATTTTCCCTTGGTGCTTGGATTCAAAATAAGGTCCTTCCTTATGTTTGGATAGCAACCACTTATCCACTGAGCCATTTTCCCAGTCCTCGATTTCTGTTTTAAAAATTGGATATTTTGGCATGACTAGTAAGCTTCTTATTGCTCAAAGATTTTTTTTTTTAACAAAATGCTAGTGGTAATGCATCCGTGTCTGCAATGATTTATAGGTTCAGATATTTGTAGGCATGATATGGGAATACATCTGCCAACTGCTTTAACTAACTTCCTTCCTTTCTCCTTTCTCCCTCCCTCCCTAAGAGTCTACAGTTGGCTCCCTTGCCTTTTCTCTTCTGTCTTCTAACATGGGATAATGCTACAGGAAGACCCCTGCTAGATACTAAACAGATGGCAGCATTATGCCTTAGATTTCTGAGTGTTTAGAACTGTGATTAAATAAATTTCCTTTCTCCATATCTTACCTAGCAGGTTGCATTCTTTTAGGTCAATGAAAAGTGGACAAAAACAAGGCACGAAGCCAGAGATGAAAAGACCTTTCAGGTTTTGAGGTAGCAGGGAACTAAGCACAGTGAGGTGGGATGTTACAAGAGGAGCAATAGTGTGTTTGAGAAATCCAGAGGGAGAAGGGCCTAGTGAGGGAAGGAGCTTGGGCAACTAGAGATGGAACAGATGTGAAGAAGAAGAGAAAGGAGAGGGAGACATCGAAAGGATAGTCAAGAAAGCCTGGAAACTGCAAGGCTATTTCAGGAATGATTAACTGATAATTGACCAATGACGTGCAAGACAGGCCAGTTATGCAAATCAAGTCTGGGAATTTAAAGAAGCTTTGCAGCAGTCACCAGAGCTTAGGGAATTAGAGCTTCTGACCTCCAGGACAGTGGGAAGTCCTTCTTTCTGAGCAGTGGTGATGGGTGTTGAAGGATTGCTGAAGGGGCTGAGAGGAGCAGAGGGCAGCGCAGAGTGCGGTTCATTCCCTTTCCACGTGTTTTATTCTAAATTGAATTGAATCGAATGGAATGTATTAATGAGAAGATAATAGAACTGATTTCTCCAGAGAACTCATTCCCACCTGTGCAGTCAAACACTGGATAAAACTTTAGATTACGGTCTGTGAGCCAGTTGTAATTTCAGAAGGAAAAGCTGACATGTAGTCCAGACTCAAGTTATTTTTCTTCCTGAGAAATATACTTTCTGTAAAAATTCCTTTTAGTTGGTTCCTTCCCTCACCCCGTTGTCCTATTCTAGGACTTTAAACCAAGAGGTATGTGGACACCATCTTTGGCCCTGGGACAATGGATGAAAATGGGAAGGGGTAATCAGCAGTCTGTGTTGTTACCGCAGCAGCACACGTGTTCACTTGACATGCCAAAATTATGGGATATCAATCAAGAGACACCATCATATTCGGTATTTGGCTTGCTTTACAGGCCATTTGGATCTTCTGTCCATCTATAAAAACAAATAATTAAGGTCATATATTAAAAAATCATATATATATTAATGTATAGATATTTATATATTGATTTGCATGATTAGATAGAATGGGAGACATAAAAACATTCATAATGGAGGCTACTATGTAATGGATGCATTTAGGCAATCTCTAATTTAATAGATAATCATAATACTTTTTCACAAAAGCATCTATTGAGAGCTCAAACCTGTGCCTCTTCCCTTGGGAAGTTGCTGTTTCACAGGAATGGTCCAAACATAGATAGGTAGAAAAGGCAAAAATAGGGCTCAGGAGATGGCGCATTGCGCTAAGTGCTTATTATGCAGTTACTAGGAACCTTGGTTCAGATCCCCCAAACCCACACAAAAGAATGAATGGGCATTGGCTCACCTGCATTCTCAGCACAAAGGTAGCAGAGATAAGGAATCCCTAAACTAGCTGGCTAGCTGGATTAGCCAAAATAGCAACTCTGAGTTAATCAGAAACCTTGACTCAATATGTCAGGAGGAGAGCTATAAAGAAAGATGTGTCAATCTCTGGCATGCACAGACATGTACACATGTGAATCTATACATGCATGTACCCACATACTTACAAAAGTGTACACACAAATGCACATACAACACGCAGAGACACATATGTAAATCAGACAGAAACTCCTGGACCTTTGCATATCAGATAAGGCTCATACTGGAAACCCAAGCTGCAGACATGTTAGAAGCGTCTGCCTGTGAGCGAGTCTCTTCTGTGTGTATGCACACAAGTGGAAGGGTTTCCATTTGACTCCAGCTAAAAGAAAAAACAAAACACACAAACAGCAAAACAACAACAAATCCACCACTACCATCACCACCACAACAAAAAAAAATCAAAATAAAAAACAAAATAAAAACAAACAAAAACCCCACAAGATTGTGATTTAAGTATAATTTTTACAGACTTTTCACATAATCCAGAGCCCCAAATAAACTTATTCGTTAATTAGCTAATTACGTAATAAACTGCTTGATGACTTTCAATGGAAGACATCACAGTAGAGTTATAGCTACTTCTCTTGAAAGCCAAGGAACTTACAATGGGTCACTTCTTTGCCCAATTCACTCTGCATTTTATTACAAATCTAAAATACCTTGGCAGTTTATGTTTTAGGATTAAGGTTTAAAAGTAGATAACTTGTATATAGCTGAGAACTGTCCCTACATTAGGAAAAGCTGTCATACTTATTTGGCATGTGGGTACTCCAAAGCATGATATATGTTCACAGGCCATGTTGTTTACATGCATTGTTCTGAAGTTACACATGTATTGTCTCATGCATTGTTCTAAGATTACACTCATGTAAGTGTGAAACCAATTACATCCACTGTTGGAGTTCATACACTTTTTTTCTTTTTTTTTTTTTGCTTTAGAAGATACCATGTATATTTTTTCCTTTTTTAAAAGTTTTGTTGCATTATTATGAGAAAAGTTACATGATTTCAATTTATCTGAATTTTTTAACATTTAAAAACATATTTTAAGTAAATAGAATTAAATCACATTCTTGTTTCCCTTTTGTACCCCAACTCTTCACAGAGAACCCCCTTCAATACGTACAGTATCTTTTTTTGTCATATTCTTTAAAATGTATAAAATATTATAACAATAAAAATGAGTATTATAAAAGTTGTTTGATATAAAACAACAATCAATTTAAAAGTCTTATGTAGATGCTTGTCTACAGCAATACTGAAAATACATACTTTTTCTCAATATAAACTTTAAATAACTCTAAACATATTAACTATGTTTCAAAATAATATATCACTTCTAGTATTTTCTTAAATGAACATAAAAATATAAAGTCTTTTGTTTGTTTGATTGTTTTGTATTTAGTAGAGATTAAAATCTTGGTTCTTATTGTGGTACAAGCTCCAAATAAGAACAATTTTTAGACATTGGATTTCATTGTAATAAGGCTGTACTTCAATGACCCTCACATCACCAAAGGATTTTACCTCCATCGTAGCTAAGCTGAGAGTTGACAGTTCTGCTGCGCCAAGGAATGAATTGTAGGCACGATTTTTGGATACAGACTTCCTGCTATGGTCAAAGCTATTTGACTTGAGTGAGCAATTTTATTCTCTACCCACAGAGAACAGGTTACATTCATTTAAGATGTGTATATTAAGATGGTCTATCCATAAAGTCATTCACCAATTGTTTCAATGAACAATGAGGATGGCGCAGACATTAGGTGAGGGTAAGAATCTGGTTCATTGGCTGCGTTAATTTGGAAAAGCATTCATCTCAGAGAAAGAGTAACTTATAAAGTCCTCTTCTTCAAACTTGATACAAGAGTTACAAACGTCAAGCAAAGCATTCAGTCTCACTTTTTGTTGTTCTCTTACAAGCCCCTTCCAAATTTAATTGTCTACGTTTCTTTTGGGTATATAAATACTTTTGAAATACGTAAGCTTTTCTGAAAACCCTAGTATAATGTAAAAACATGAAATAAACAATACTACTAATAGAGAGGCTGAGATAGGAGAAGCAAGATTTCAAGACCCTCATGTTGTACATAGCAAGACACTATCACAAACAAACAAGCTGAAAGTATATATGGATTGTACAATATTGGACCTATTTCTCCA
>NW_022196897.1:1032424-1088550 GCF_008632895.1 Mastomys coucha | reverse complement strand
TCACTCTCTTCTATGCCTATTATCCTTAGGTTTGGTCTTCTCAGTGCATCCTGGATTTCCTGGATGTTCTGGTTAGGAGCCTTTTGCATTTTGCATTTTCTTTGACTGTTGTGTTTTCTGCCCCTGAGATTCTCTCTTCTATCTCTTGTATTCTGTTGGTGATGCTTGCATCTATGACTCCTGATTTCTTTCCTAGGTTTTCTGTCTCCAGGATTGTCTCTCTTTCTGATTTCCTTAAAATTCCATTTTAAAAATTTAAAATTCCATTTTAAAAATTTCCATTTTTAGATTCTGGATGGTTTCGCTCATTTCCTTCACCTGTTTTATTGTGTTTTCCTGTACTTCTTTAAGGGATTTTTGTGTTTTGTCTTGAAGGGCTTCTAGATGTTTACCTGTGTTCTCCTGTATTTCTTTGAGGATGCTATTTATATCTTTCTTAAAGTCCTATATCATCATCATGAGAAGTGATTTTATATCTGAATCTTGCTTTTCTGGTGTAATGGTGTGTCCAGGACTTGCTATGGTGGTAGTATTGGGTTCTGATGATGCCAAGTAATCTTGGTTTATGTTGCTTATATTCTTACGCTTGCCTTGCACCATCTGGTTATCTCTAGTGCTACCTGCCCTTGCTAAATCTGACTAAAGCCTGTCCTTGCTGTGATCCTTTTCAGAGTTCAGCTGTCTCTGTGATCCTGTAATTCTGGGATCCTGTGACCATGGGCTTGTTAGAGAGCCTGGGAGTAGAGCTTCCTTTGGGTGTTGTGGGGCTGGCTGTGGAGCTTGTGCCCAAGGTTTGCTCAGGGCACCAGCTAAGACAGACCAGAAAGAACCTGAGCCACTGAACTGGCAGAATTCCTGTGTGCCTGGTCCCACTGGTCCCAGTTATTCCTGGTGTTGGGACAGATGTTGTGTCCTCCTCACCTATGATCCTGGGAGTGTTAGAGTGCCTGGGAGTGGAGCTTCCTCTGGGTGTTGTGGGACTGGCTATGGAGCTTGCACTCAAGGTCTGTTCAAGGCACCAGCCCAGACAGACCACCTGGGTTAAACACTCTTATGATCAGACTCTAGAATGTCACGTGCTCATATCATGAACCTCTATAGAAGGCCTTCTACGACCTCTCTTTTCAAAATGAATGGCATCCCTGGATTATTAAACAAGAGTAAGGCCACTACAATTCCCATCACTATCTTCCCACTAGACCAGTCTGTGGTGGTGCAAGTTGTCCCTGTAGTATCTTTTCTGTTTTGATAGTCAGCTAACTTCAGTTTCTTGAACTGATCCATTGTCTTTGGATGACTGTATTCACGTGACCATAGCTGAAGAGGATGTATTAGCTGCTTTTGAATTGCTGAAATAAAGCTACCAGAGAAAAGCCCAAAAGGAAGAGTTATTTGCTTTCGATCTTGATTTCAGCCCAGAGTGATGGGGAAGGCATAGCGGAAGAGCTCTGTTCATAGCAGTGGACATGTGTGCTAGAAGCTGTTCACATCTTATTGAGCTAGGAGGCAGAGGACAGGGAAATGCTTTGCTGGCTTTTTTTCTGTGCTTCTAACCCATGGGATGATGCCACCTACATCTAGAGTTTGGTCTTCTCACTCAGCTAATTCTTTCTGAAAACACAGATACACCCAGATATGTGTCTTATCATATCCTGGGTGATTCTAAATCTAGCCAAGTTGACACTGAAGATCAGAAATCACAGGAGAATGATTCATAACTCATCCTTGGTAACTTTCCCTTCATTCTACATCAGCAGGCTAATAGGGATCAAGCACTATATTTATGACAAGCATAAAACAGTGTATTCGTGCTGGAGATTGTGTCCTCTTATTGATACAGTTAGGATCTGAGACCAGTTTGAATACATGTGTTAAGGTAAGTCTTCTGCAATGAGCCAGTTGCTACTTCCAGCCACCTACTCACTAATTTGGTCACAACTGATCTGTCAAACTATTTTCCCAACTCATTTTTCTGTGTATTAAAAATTTTCAACCTGATGATATATATTGACTTAAAAGCCTTTCAAAGTGATCTGGCTATTGTACAAAAAGCCCCAGTCAGCATGCTTGAGAATGATCATAAACAGGAGTAGTTTCCAAATAATTACCCCAATAAAGTAGGACCTTGACTTGTTGTCTTCACCGTGGGCCTTCCTATAGTATAAAAGGGGCTGCCTCTTTAATCCTCCATCTGATATCTGCAATGGGTTTAAATAACCTTGATGTGAAACTTTCTTTTTCTTACTTTAGAGAAGTCATCCTCATTTTGAGTTTTGTCTTGCTCTGTCTTAGATGAAAGAAGATGGCTCCTGATGACTCCACTAGAGAAGCTAGATGTTCTTTCTGGTTTAACTAAGTCTATAACTCTAATTGTACATTGTATGCCATTTCTCTTAAGTTGCACTTATATCCCACCAATGTCAAGTACTCTACCATCCAATGTATGGATGCACGTAGTGCTTAGATCCCCTACAACACATAAGTATGTAAATTGATATTTGTTTACCTCTCACAAATTAGGTACCATTGTGATTATCTGTATTAATTCTCCAGTATCCACAACTCTGTGATTTAGATATTAGTGTTATTCTCATTTTATGGAACAGGAAGTTGAAGCTCAGAGCCACTAAGCAATCTTCATAGCTACATAATGAAGATGTCTAGAGTCCAAATTAAGACCCAATTAGTTTTCAAACCATAAGGATATACTGGTTCCTTACATATTTCCAAACAGACCATTTGAAGGTAGAAACTTAATAGTTTTCAGTAAAAAAAGACCATATGTTGTCAAACACAATTTGGAGACAACATTCAAGGTAAATAGCTGGTCTAGTTCCAATTTAAAAAAAATAAAAACAAAAACTATTTCTCATGCCTGCTTTTCTAGCTTGGACCTACTAACATGCTATTTTTTCTTATTAAAGAAATGATGTTTCTGGGTAAGTATTTCTAAATTTGGAAGTCATTCTCATGACTAAATATTTGTTTGCCTGTAAGAACCCAGGCTAGGGCTTTGCTGCCAGTGGGTGTTCAGTAAAGATTAATGCATGGCCGTGCATGTCTGTGTGGGCATCTTGCACCTAGGATCTATCCAGCTCTTCAAAAACTGCACAAAAGATGTGGAAAGATGAAAATCAGAGACCACCACCCTACCACAATTATGGGTTTTTGGACTGGGCTCTTCAAGTTGAAACATTCCAAAGGCTCAGATGCAGTAGTAGAATGCCATGCATGTTATTATTGTTGTATTGTTTTTGTTTCTTCTCTTAAGAAACAGCAGAAGGATGCTGTGCAAAAGAGACTCCATAGTCATTTCCAAGCCTAATATCAAATATGAGAGAAAATTTGCTTCTCTCATGAGCACTAAAGAAAACTAAATATTTTTTATTTGACACGTTTTCTATTATTATATACATATAAAGAAGATGAGTAATGAGACACATCAGATGGTTTATTCAAACTGTCAGAAGAAGGGATGAAGCATGAGTAACTCTCCAGAGAAGCGTCTGTGAACTGGAGCAGTAGAAAATGACAGCAAGCAGACATACGTTCGTTTACTACCAAGTCATCCCTGAGAATCTTGCAGACACAAAAGCTGCTTCTCCCCATCCAAGTGCATGGTGGGATATTTCTAGAAGAGAGGAAGGAGGGCAACAATTCCAACTTCGTTCATGAGAAGCCCAAATGCCCATGTGGGCCCTCAGAAATGGGCGTTTGACAGAGTCTGGGGTCAGCCTTGGGACTCTGGGGAGGATTCTGTCATTCTGGACAAGCAGCAACCATAGCAATCTTCCAGGATGTCAGGGTCCTTGCCTGAACAAACATTGCACTGTCCTAAGATGTTAGTGGAGGAAAGCCCCCATGTTATTACTCTTCTCAGGTGGGGCTGGATGCATTAATATTTTGTAGAGCTTATCCCAGCAGGGTCACCAGTGGCTCTGATTCTCTGCACAGCTCTGGGTCTTCCTACCTGTATGAGTAAGGTGAAAACTAATTTCTCAGGGTTGATCTTGACTCTGATATTTCACATTTGCATTGATGGGTTCACTCCTAAAATAAGCGTCTTTAATAGGGAAGCCCTTTGTGTCCTGGACGGTTGGTGAGCGTTTGTTCACTTACTGCTATTAAACAAAAACCTCTTTATCCCCCTCTACCAAACTCTTCTTAGTAATGAAAAGGCTGTGTGGACAGAGATATCCTGGATCATGAGAGAAGATTTTGTTGCATTAGTATATTTCCTTCCATTATGGGCATCACAGCTTACCATTTTCTCACTTCAGAGAAAGATCTTTGAGAAACAACCCAGAAGGTGTTAGGAAGATAGGTGTTGGTATTATGATCTGGAGTGATTATTCTCCAATGAGAGCTAGTGAGGAAAAAAAAACCCTACAGAAATCAGGTAGCTCACATGAGCAAAAATGTACAGAATATATATGTCATATGTATTGATGCATATTTATTAAAAAAACAAAACAAAACAAAAAACAACTTTATCCTAAAACAAAAGTTAAGGTTTTGAGGGATGGAAGGGTCACGCCTCATTACCAGTGGCTAGCGCCCCATCAGCAGCCAGGCTGGTGGAGAGAGACATGATCCCCTGCACCATGGGAGGTAAAGCTAGTTCCTAGTGTCTTGTGGACTCTTCCAGTCGCTGGCATTCCATCCCAGGAAATCAACGAAGGTTCCTATCTGTCTGCCCACTTGACTTCGTAGCTGTTGGGGTGGGGCACAGTGCTGAGGGGCTGTGGGATCTTGGAGGAGATGCCTTGCTGTGGAGGGCTCCACCACAGCACCAGCATCTGCTGATAGTCACCTAGGATGTACTGCTTGCTTGCTACATTGTTATTTGTTCCTGCTTCCTATTCAGATTCTCACCCCGTTGTAATAGTAAGTATCTGTCTTCCGAGCCATCATTCCGTATTGACAAGTAAATGTCATCCATGCTTGATTGACATCTATTGCTCCTGAATGCAGAAGTAGGATTTAGAGATCAATTCTACTTATTTATTTAAAACCATTCTTATATGTCAAATGTATTTTCGGGTGGGATAACTCTCCTAATACTCACTGTGAGGGCCCTTTACTAGTACTCTGAATTCAAGTGGTTTTTTTCTTCCAGCTCTTCTGCTGTTAGGGGTGGTGGCTTTTCTTTGTCATAATTTCCCTATTTCCCCTCCCTTAATGCATATCTGGGAAATCTGCTATGGCACCTACAGAACTCTGTGTCTTATGAAAAGCAGCACTTTTGCAAATACCGTTTGCTTTATAGTAAGACCTTCGAAGGCATTTGGACAAATGATGACTTCTCCTGCATTTTGCATTTTTAAGTAAATATAACTTCAAGTCCAATGACAGTATCTCCTGAAAGGCTCTGCAATTGGAAGCCTGTAAGTCAAATGCTCTCACCATCCTGTGGCACTTGTTAAAAGAACCAGCCCTCCTCCTTTTGGACAGTGGGCAAGTTCATTTAAATCAAGAAATGTCTTTTGGTTTTTTAAATACACGTCACTGTTTTCATCTTATTTCATCTAGGAGGCTGTGGAGGTAAATGCTAAGGTTAAAAAAAAAGCACGCACATCTACTGTCTGGGAAATTGGAGAGAGCCCTCCTTATGTTAAAAGTGGCATTTTGAAAAACACCTGAAGCACTGATTGTGGATGAGCCAGGGGAGAAATGTTGTCATCGAACCTCCCTCCTTTCAACCTTCACTTCCACCTCCAACAGGAGTGTTGGCACTGGGGAAATAGATTTAGGTGTGACCCTTGAGCCCTGAGAGCAGTTGCACAGCTGTCTCCCTCCCCCCTAGTATGACCAGCTAGGGCGCTGCCACCGTCTGGGTTAGATGAGGAAGTATTCAGGATTTCACTGTTCATCCCTTGCAGGGGGGGTGGGGGGAGGGGGGTGGAGAGAGGCCGAAAAAAAAAAAATCCCACATTGTCAGAGTAATGCCAAACTCTGTGTGAGTGGGATGAGCAGAGCAGATGCTGCAGAGAGATGCCAAAGCGGCTCCCCTTCCTCTGTGCCTTGGGTTCCTATAAATTGCTCCGGCGCGCGTTTGTCAGCCTCCTCTTCTCCTGGCAGGTGGTACCCAGGCAGAATTCTGCGTTCAGCTCTCTCGTTCAGCTTTCGGCAGCGAGGCTCTCGCCGCTGCTGGCTAGCTCCTATCTCCTCCGTCCCTTAGCTTCTCCAAGCCGCGGATCCTGAGAGGCGCCGCTGCTCCGCGCATCTTGGGGGCCGCTCGACCCCAGCAACCGCAGCCCTCTAGGGCTTTGGAGGTGCGCTTCTATTAGAGTTGTGGTGGTTGGCAAAAGAAAAAGAAAGAAAGAAAAAAAAGGCGAGGATAGACGAACCCAGCCAGCGAAAGACAAGAAGCGAGAAGCAGGAAAAAAAAAAAAGGCAACTTCAGACGGAAAGTTGGTGAGAACTGGCGCAGTCTGCAAAAAAGGAAAAGTCGATCGCCGGCAGCAACGGCATAAAAGTGTGAGCTGCTCGGAGCGAGCGCAGCAGGCGGTCGCTGGCTCTACCCTCCGGGTGGCCGCTCGGGCACCCGCCGCAGCCACAGGTGCGAAGGGGCTGGCAGGAGGCGAGAGGGCGCCCTGAGCACCCCTCCCCCAGCCCCCACCCTCAGCTCGGGACTTCAGCTCAAGTCACTTGGCGCCCCAGCTCCCTCCCTAGCCGCAGCCTCAGCGGGGGGAGCAGGAGCCGGTGAAGAGCGACCGGCGCGCGCCCGCCCAGGGGAGTTGGGGTTCGAAAGGGGATTGTTTTCGGCTCTGAGAAGGTCCCCGCCCAACCTTCAAAATTTTGTCCAAAAGCAGACAAGAGGATCGGCCCGCGCTGAGCCGGCTCGTAGGCAGCAGGAGGCGCCTGATCGCCGCCGGGGCGCTGGGGGTGGTGATGGTGCTTCTGCTGGTCATCCTCATCCCGGTGCTGGTGAGCTCGGCCGGCACGTCGGCGCACTACGAGATGCTGGGCACCTGCCGCATGGTCTGCGACCCCTACGGGGGCACCAAGGCTCCCAGCACCGCCGCCACTCCGGACCGGGGCCTTATGCAGTCTCTGCCCACTTTCATCCAGGGTCCCAAAGGCGAGGCCGGCAGGCCGGGGAAGGCAGGCCCGCGTGGGCCCCCGGGAGAACCCGGACCACCGGGCCCCGTGGGGCCCCCGGGCGAGAAGGGAGAACCGGGCCGCCAAGGCTTGCCCGGCCCGCCTGGGGCGCCCGGCCTGAATGCGGCCGGGGCTATCAGCGCGGCCACCTATAGCACGGTGCCCAAGATCGCCTTCTACGCTGGCCTCAAAAGGCAGCACGAAGGCTACGAGGTGCTCAAGTTCGACGACGTGGTAACCAACCTCGGAAACCACTACGATCCCACCACGGGCAAGTTCACCTGCTCCATCCCGGGTATCTACTTCTTCACCTACCACGTCCTGATGCGCGGAGGGGACGGAACCAGCATGTGGGCTGATCTCTGCAAAAACAACCAGGTGAGCGCGGGCAGGCAGTGGGGAGGGCGGAGAGCAAGTGCGAGAAGGTGCTGACAAGAGGGAGGAGACCCCGGAAATGGGGGTGGGAGCCCGCGGAGGAAGGGCGCGGCAACCCGGCTCTCCGGAGCTATGGCGAGGGGGACTCTGTGACTTGCCGGAGAGGCGGGGGCCATACGCGGAGGAGGGCGCCTCGCGGCCCAAACAGGGTAGTTTTAGGGTGCCAGACCGGTGTCGGCGCGCGCAATTGTGAGCATAACCCTCGAGGGGCGAGAAACTGGGATCTTGGCCTCGGGGCCAACTCGTGGACTAAGGGAGTCGTGGAGCAGGGCGGGAATCCCTGGTCGGCGGCATCACCTGCAGTTTAGGGTCGCTTCCCAGCCTTTCTCCGAGAATGTAGAAGGCTTCAGAAGCCCGAAATGGGCGTGTCAGGGCTCCAAGACTCAGAGAAGATAGATAAGCATTCCAGGGAGAAAGGAAAAGGACTCCCAAGAGTGAGTCTCGGACAGGGCCGCCCAGGGTTCAGACAGCACTCTGCGCGCGTGGCCTTTGAGAGGTCTTGGGCGGTGAAACTCAAGAGTCACTTTACTTACACTTTACTTTAGTTTCCAAAGGAAGAACTGCTGGGAACAGAAAAAGTTGCGTTTACACTGTAACAGTATAGCAGCTGGTATGCAAACACAGGAATCCCCACTCTATGCTTTGGAGTAGGAAACGAACAAGGAGGTGGTCTGGGAAGGTGGCCCATCACAGCTCAGCCCGTTCACCACTTACTGTCGCCAGGGCACCGCGGTAGAGGCTCTTCCTAACCCTAGCTAGCCTTCTTGACCACAGCTGCCTTTTTTATTTTATTTTTTTATTTTTTTGCCTTGGCTGCAAAATAGCCTAAGATAAACCTGAATCAGGACCTGCTCTTCAGAGCTGGTAGGTGGTGCCACACTGGCCACTGGCCTTCGGTGCCGGCCAGGACTACTTTGTCTTTGTTTACAGTCAAGTCTGTACAAACCCGAAGCATATTTGATCATGTAGCCACAGGAGAAAAATGGACTTCTAACTTCCTAAAAGTGTAATCAGACCTTCTGCACATTCCAAGTAGCAGGCACCCCGTGGTGAGGCCTTCTTGCTGGTAGCCAGCTGTGCTAGCTGAGTTCCTGAACCCTAAACTTTGCTTACTGAAGGACAAGAAGAAAGATCCCGCATCCCATCCCTGTCATCACCTTCAAGATACCTCATTTCATGCAGTAATTTTGACTTATCAAGGGCTGATGCGCTCTAGGTCTTCGGTTCCCTGAAAATTCAGATAATATTTAAATCCAATTTTCTACTGAGCACCTTTAGGGCCCTTCCTTCCTTCCTTTCTTTTACTCAAGACTCATTTTAGTGTCAGGTATTTTTTCAGAGGTAAAAGATGAATGTCCTAAATATGATACACTTTTAAAAGTCATCTCCTTTTCTGCAAATCCCTCAAGAACCTCCAGGACACTAGGAATAATAAAAAAAAATTTAAAAATTAAAAATGCAAAAAAGGAAACATGGCCACCAGGAGGCACTGACAGGGTTGTTCATTATAGTTATTATGCATGAAAACAATATTAAATGAAATAAAAATTGTTCCCTGGACGGTGGGCTAGGTAGTTGCAGGAATGTGGTTACAAAGGACATGACTCACTATACCAAAATAGACTTGCTGGGTCTGGCTGACCAAATGACTTATGAAGAGGCCCCCAGCAGACAGCTCTCAGATTCAAAAGTTAGGTCTGTAAAACACTACTATACTAAAAATACATTTTTAGAATCACCCATTAAAATGTACAAATGGTCCCATTTTGTCAACAATAGAGAAATGGTAATTTAAAAAATACCTGAAGATTGCAAATATAGGAAGCCCTAGAACAACAGAGTCAGATATTGGTGGCTAGATTGTAAAGTCTATGCATATACCAATGAGTAGAAGAAAAGCCTTTGGAATATGAGTTCTAAAATTAAAATGTGCATTTGTTTTCTTCTTTTTAAACCATTTCATTGGGGCATAAGCTACTTCCTGTAACACTTGAACATTCAGGTCTGTGGGGATCAGGAAAGCAACTGGGTAAGACATCCCTAATGCTCTTCATTGGCTGCTTGTCAAGTTGCTGCTTCTTCAAAACCTGGGTAACAGATAATTCAGAAAAATATCTGAAGAGTGGTAAACAGCACGCTTCTGAGCTCAGTGTGGACCATCTTAGAAAGCGATTGTTGTGACATCACAGCTAAGGAGCTTTGTCTTTAGAAGAAAACATTTTTGTAAAGTCTGGCTGCAGCCAGTGCCAAGTGGGAAATCTTGTGGAAAAAAATCTTTTTAATTAATTTTAAAATAAATACTTTATTCTTGATTTTCAACCATAGTCCGTATGCTCATTTATTACTGCCACATTTCCCCCCTCTGAGATGACCTAATTTGTTTTTATAAAACATCAACTCAGAGATTCAGGTCAGAGTGATGTTCTGTGGTTTAAGTGGATTTTGAGAAGCACAGAAATTAACAATGAGGGAAGAATGCAGTGTTTCACTCTTGGAGGGAGCAGTGTCTCTGGACCACAACCATATGAGGGCCATTTTATTTATGCTTTGTGTTGAACGTAGGGTCACAGATGGAAACATCAAAGGCCAATAATTTAACCTGATGCACCACTTAACCTTTTGTTTATGGTTCCACGGGAGTACAATGAAAATAAAATTACCAGAACATCAGTGACAATTAATTCAATTAGCAAATGTTGCTGTAAATATTTTGTATAATGATAATCCCTCAATAGTAAGACAATGTTAAAACTATACAGCTTATTATATTCTTACAAACATATCACTCACTATAAAGGACCACATAATCTCCATGAAATCATTAGCGTACACTAATCATACCATTTTGAAAGCCCATCACAGTGCATATGAAAGGGAAAAATGGAGCTCAAATAGCTTTATATAGATACAGGAAAAATTCCTAATACTCTGATGCTTGTAGTTAAAAACCTAAAAAAATAGTTTCTGAGCACAGTTAGTATAATGTCATTACAGTAAGCCAACATAATAAAAACTAAATTGCCAGAAAATTAGTCATATAAAATAATTAGAGATAAGCCTTTCACTTACAAGAATATCTTAGTTATGGTAACAATGGACATGAACTACATTGGAAAGAGTAATACTGTGGGGTTTTATATTTATTTTTTTTTCAGAAAGAGTGATGCTGTGCCATGCTAAATTAGTTCTCTCTTTAAAAGCAGAGAAATGCATACTGGAGATAAAGCCAAGAAACTATATAGTTAACATACTAAGAAAAGATATTAAAGTGAATTTAGGCAGAAGTAGGTATATTGGGCTGAGAAATGGATGCATTATGCTCCCCCGACAAAATGCTGAAATTGGTGCACATTTAGGAATCTGAAAAAGCCTTCAGGGTGAGCACATTACCTTCCCCAATAGCTTGATGGCTTCGAGGAAGAATTGCTGAAGTCAGTGGGATGGATATCAGAGCTTGAAATTCCACGTCCCATTATACTCTTAGAGTGTGATGGGTGGACAGGCTACTGACATCACAACCACTGGCAGATGGTGGGTATTTAATTGGGAAAGTCCTGGCCTGCTGCATAGGTTAAAATGTTAGGAAATTGCTTTCTAAGATAAAGCTACCACACTGGTTTTATTCACAAAGGAAAGAAGAAGTGGGAAGGATGACTTTCTAGTGAGTGGACTCACACTAATGCATTAGCACGTTTCTCTGGTTGTGCTTTCTGGACTGAAAATGGCAACACTTATTTCATTTAGTTTAAAGAACAAGGACCCACATTGTATATTTTCAAAAGGTTCCAGTCTCTAAATAAAAGACTTCAATGAGTCCTGGCTCCTAAAGTTTTCATGTAGAAAACAATGAAGATGGACAACACTCAGAAAACATATAATAAAAATGCTGTATAAACTCTATTCTCATTAATAATAGCTGGGAAGTACACTAGTTTGATGATAAAGCAACATATTGTTAATATAGGTAATTGCTAGTTTGCATTTTATTTTTTTCACATCCATTAAAAAAATCCACGTTTTAATAGTCAATTCAGAATGATGATATTCTCATTGTGTAGATTTTTTTCACTAAGAATTAATAACTAGATGAAATGAGTAAATTAAAGCCTTCAGCTTCTACAAACTAAAGATTAATTCCTAAAAAAATATTATGAAGTCCAAGGGCATTGTTATGTAATAGTTAGAATGGATCACCTCATCAGTGGCAAACACATTTGAGTCAAAGGTTTGAATGTAATCATGCAGCATATTGGTTTCATTATATTAATGCCAGTTAGCATAGTGATAAGCAATTCCAAATCCTTTAAGCTCTTTTCGTCTTTTGCTATATGATACCCAGAAAGAAAAAAATTGTTAAAACACTACTCAGATTACACTCCAAGCTTTTGTGTCAAAGCGCCCACTCCTTTTACAGCAGTTCAGCATTAATTTGAGAACATATCTTCCCATGAAAATTTAATTTGAAACCCATCATTTACATTCTGAAAGACATATATGGAAATTCTTGACTTATGTCTCATTTCTTTCTTTCTGCCAAGTGATAAAACCTAGCATATTATACCCCAAATCATACATTATTACACAGTGCAGGTTTACAAAAGCCACTAAATCATTTGCTATGCTATTCAGGGAAATATCATTATAGTAGAACTGAAACAAGCCACAGAGTAGACGAGGTGTTACTGAAATAAACCACACACCAGCCTGCCTTTTGAAACATTTTCCCATGCAGGATCAAAATATGTCTAAATTAGGCTGAAGCATAGCTTGAGGAGGCATCATGGCAGAATGTCCATATGATATGATATAATCTGATATGATATGATAGAGATTTGACTGTTTGCAAATGTTGATCAACCTACCCACTAATGAGACAAAGGCAGAATATAAGCAGATTATAATTTGCTCCCATCCTTGAAGCCAGATACACTGACAATCACATAAAAAGGAAGAACAATTCAACAATAGCATCTAGCAATCCTAGAAAATTGAGCAATCTCAGGTCACAAATTTCATGCCTTCTATAACTTTTTGGATCTGGTGAAACTGATTTAAATTGTTGATTTAAAGGCACATATAATTAAATGATAAAAAGACACAAAAAACTAAAAAGTTTGTAAATACAGGAGATGCAAACAAATACATTTAAGTGAGTGAAGCTGCTTCTGAAGTAGCCTGGATGAAAGGGGCTTTGCATGTATCAAATTTCCAAAGCTCGAAATCAAAAAGTTCTCTTCCTTTATTTTCCCTAGGTCTTTTACCACTGGAGACATCAGATTTCTAATAATTATGATGACCCATTGAAGTACACAGTTGTTTGGGATGCTGTTATTTGATTTAAATTAAAATGCAAAACAATACTGCTATTTCCATTTCAAAATGTGACTGACGATGTGGAGATTCAAGGAATCAGAAAAAGCAGCAATCGAAGAGGAAATTAGATTGGCATGCTTTATTTACGAGGATAGAAAGGATGGCAGCAATGTCCCTTATTAAAGCAACATTTTTTTTCTCTTTTCTCTTTTCAGTAACATAGTTAAAGTTGTTATGGAAATTCCTTCTAAATCTATGGGACCAACAGCAACATGAGTGTGTTACATTGTATGTCATGGCTGCAAGTCTGCTATTATGTAAAAGGATTCTTTTCTTACAAACTCTAATTCTTGTCTGTTTCACATAGGTGCGAGCTAGTGCAATTGCCCAAGACGCTGATCAGAATTACGACTATGCCAGTAACAGTGTGGTCCTTCACCTGGAACCAGGAGATGAAGTCTATATCAAATTAGATGGTGGGAAAGCCCACGGAGGAAACAACAACAAATACAGCACATTCTCTGGATTTATTATTTATGCTGACTGATAATACAGAAACTGAGCTTGCTGTTCTGAGTTTGAACGCTGGATTCGTATGGCTAACGTCAGTGAATCAAGGATCCCAGGGGATGCCCATTGCAGGGCATCTCAGTTGGGTAAATGTGGGGAGATCAAATGCTACCTGACTCACATCTGTATCACTCAGACACATTATGTAAAAAAGTATTTAACGCAAGATAAGCAGATGTGTGATCCACTACCGCCAAAGCAAATATTCCTTATTGTTAGTGTCCATGTGAATGAAGTCCTATATAGACCACAAATTTTTATAGAAAAATCTAAAACACTAAATTATTTCTTCGATATCTATGATACTTTGGTGTACGTGATCTTGCTGCTTTATTCACGTGTCAGCTTTGGTTCTTGTGAGTTTACCTGCTTATTACGGTACTTGGAGTCTATTTGTAGTGTAGGGAGGAGTCATTTTTCCCTGCAGGAGAAGGTCTAATTGAAGTAATGCTGCTTGTCCCCAAAGATATTGTTTGCCTTGTACTCTGGTTATCTTTAGAGCTAGACCTGGGAATGATTCAACTTGAAGCCTTAACCTGGAATTTTCTGGATTTGTGGGAATTCCCAAGCCTGTGATCATTTTCTATTGTTTTTCTTTTCATGTGAATTTTCTTTTCTCTCTCTTTTCTGGTGATAGTCTTTTAAAAAAAGTAGAGATTGAAATTGTATCATAGGATTACCCTATAAGTGTGAAAATGTATAATTATGTATGGTATTTAGGAAAAAAACCTGTGTGTCCATTTCATCAATAGAATACATTTAGACTCTCTTGAACAGTCAGAGAAATTTATTCTTTGGTATGAAGTCAGATGGAGGCTTTTGCCTTCTTTGGAAGAAAAGATTGTTCATAACCTAAGGCACAAGAGTTTAACTTGAGCTACTGCATGCGTCACCAAGGGGACACTAAGTAAGGCCTTCAAACAGCTACTACAAATCTGTAGCCTGAGGTTATTTCAAAATTAACAGTTTCACATAGAACCCACATGACAACAAAGTGTATATATTTTATATAAATATCTGCCACACACTTATTTATATACATATGTTAGATGAAAATATTATATATACATGGCTTCAGTCCACTAGGCACAGTGGCTGTACAGCTCAGAAAACGAATTTAAAAGGTATATATGTATACACACAGAACCATGCACAAATTATTTGACTTATTTTAGATCAAAATATATTTTAGATGATACCAATACATAGAGTAGCAAAATAATAAAAGTGACTTCTCTTTAAGAGTTATCCAGAAAATCAAATCACAGTAGATTCCAGTGCCCCATGTCACACATGTGAGAGTTAGTTGATCCCATGGTAACTGTGCTCCATATGCAATCCATACTTTATCTGCATTCTTTGGCAGACTACTAATACAGGACTTTAGGAAGCAAGCAGCTCTCCCTTACAATGTTTATGAAACATACACACTTGAGCAGTCAGTTCTTTCTTTTATTTCTGTTGGATTAAAGCAGACAGTGTAGTGAACCCATTCTCTCTAAAACACATTAGTGTAAGGGAAAGATCGAAACGCATGTGAGCACGTCCTACTCACACACACTTTCCCCTCTTAAAGTGGAAAATCTGTTCCCTCTTCAGTTACACTCTCTGACAAGCAGATTTCAAAACCAGAGAATTAAAAATCTGCTTGGTTTCCTGGGAAAGGACATTTGCATTTTTTCCCTTTAAAGGGATTGGGCGGTTCTTTTGGCTCACTCAAGTTTGGTACTTGTTGTTCTAATATACAGAGAGCTTGATCAGCTATGAGCAACCGAAATAGCTTTAGCTTAGCCAACCTCAACTTTTCCAAGAGTTATGCATGGTGTTCCCAGCTAAAGGTGGTGTTTGCTGTATTTAAATGCCTTGGTCTGAGTAACTGTCATGATTTATATGATAAAAATACTTAGATCATTCATGAAGAATAGTGACTAATTCGATTTGGCCCTTCTAATATGTAAGGTAACTCAGCAATGAATTGCTACACTTTTAATTTCTATTTAATAGCATATATTTATCAAAGATGGATTGGAAGCAAGGGATTAGAGATTTGTCTTGGTTACCAAATCACAGAGCGAGGACTCAAAGGATTAACTTGTAACAACAGTGGACATCAATTAAGCATTTTAACTAACATTTTGAAAAGGCTTTATTAGCACAGAACTTCGTGTCTGGATCTCTTCTAAAGAGTAGTGTTTACAAACAGACTGTCATTTCCAGTAGACCTGACCTTTTCTTTAGATAAATAAGCATTATTTTCTCTGTTTAGGCCTGAGGAAAAAAGAAATAAAAGGTACATGAAATAAAAGGACTATATATAAGGCGAGCATTTCTCTTTTTCTTTGCATTATAACATGAATTAATTAAATTGTGGCCTTTGTTATAATAACTGTAATGATTCATTAAACTATATTATGTAATATATTTTTATTTTTATGATTGCATTTTTTAATAATTCACTATTGTTATGTGTTCTTAGACAGACTTTTCAAAAACACAACATAGTTAACAGTAAAAGTGGAAACCAGAAAGCCAAAGCCAGTGAAATTGATTTATTATGTTTACATAAATATGTGGAAAACACATAGTTAACCTTCCAAAATATTTTTATTGTTGTGAATTGGTAATTTTACTGGAGTCTCCTTTGGGAAAAAAAATGTCTCAAAATTTAACTTCCCTCGTTGCAAAAGTGATTTTAAAATGCCATATTATTCATTGAGCATTAATTAAAGAACAGCAGGATAATTAGTAGGATCATCAATATTACAAGAAACATTAGATTGCTCCAGAAGGGGGCAACTTAGCTATAAACATTTTCATTTTTCTCAAGTAGTGCAGATCATAGAGTCAGGGTTGGGGAAGACATCCAAAAGGACTCTTAGAGGATATAGCTTTAAACTATTGTTTGGAAACACACTCTTGTATATTTATTTGTTAAGGAAAGACAATGGGATTAAGCTCAATAGCCCCTACCAGAGATTTATTTCCCTGTGGTAGTTATCCAGTTTCTCATAGGAGGGAAGTGACCAGTCACCAGTTCTGTGTAGATTGGATTAATGGCTCCAGCAGAGTTGAAATCACCTACTAATCTCTGCTAATTTTATTCTCCAGGTCTGGGTTTATGAACAGCCATCCTATTTAAAAGTCAGCCATTGCTTAGGGTTTTCTATGAGTATTTT
Source organism: Mastomys coucha (assembly GCF_008632895.1). Classification (NCBI taxonomy): domain Eukaryota; kingdom Metazoa; phylum Chordata; class Mammalia; order Rodentia; family Muridae; genus Mastomys; species Mastomys coucha. The sequence continues at coordinate 1,071,952 of NW_022196897.1, read as the reverse complement.
ATCAAGTACCCTCTCAGTCAGACCTCTAAGGAGCATCTTAGGGACGATGTTGGTGAGGATATGTGAGTAGCCATGACCGCCATACTTCATCAGTCGATGCTTTGTGTGTATGTCATGTGCCATGAGAATCCGATCTTCATAGCCCTCATCCACTAGAAAATGGACCCTGTGTAAAAACATTAACTCATTACATGACAATAGTCTCACACTTGAGATTTGACCTTTCACTCCTGAACATAGTCTATTTGTAAAGACCCTGCCTTTCACTGTGGCACATGTACCAGGGGATTCTAAGTGAACACTGAGCAGGTGTTACTTCACCCTAGTATGAATGAGGTCCTCATTCCGTGCACACAGAAATTTCTATTGAGTCATATTTCTGACAGTGTCTCCTCTCTAAAATGCTTGACTTAGGCTCGATTTTTACTTGCCCCTCCACCCCCAACCCAAGTCACTGGGTACTTGTGATTAAGATAAAGAAACAAAGGAATCTTCAGACAAGTAAAGTCAGCTGATTTTCAAGTGCAGAGTATGTGCTATGTCATTATACAGTCAATGAAAATGGGTTGGCAAAGTTCTCTGTATTCGAGCCATCTGCTCCTCTGAAGTCTATAGGAATTTTGACTTAGTAGTAGTCTCTTGACATTATGTGAAACTGACCAAAACTTTTTAGTCTATATTCCTTGTCAAAAGGCTGCTAAAATAGCAAGCTGTTCCTTTAAATCCATAGTCAGTTGACTAAAAGACAGCTTCCTGGCTGTAAAAAAAAAAAAAATGTAATCCTCTTTGCCTAGTTAAGAGCTGTAATCTGCAGCATGAATCTCCCAATGACAGCGACCATCTGTATGTGTCTGCACTCCTGGCAGTGTCTGCCCCTGACCACTGTGGGCCTTTGATGTCAGAGGTGCAACTTGCAAGAAATGGTTTTTTCTTTGGGATGCTTGTACATAGAATCTTGTGAGTATCAAGAATACTAAATGGATGTAGGTGGATGGATCATGTTCCTCCTCTGGGAGTGAACTGTTTGAAAGGCCTTCTTTTGTTTTAATAGACAGATAGAGCATTTTTTGATATTCTCAGGTATGAGTCCTATTTAATAACTACTGTGATACTCATGGGACACTATGCACAAAAATCCAAGGCATGAAAATCTGCCCTCTGAGAACCTCTAAAATAAGTTACAATTGAATACTAGACTGATTTGAAGGTCAAAGGAATGTAAGTGCCAGAAAGAAGATTTAGTTTGGGTGCTTGGTAAAGAGACAGAGTTCACAGGGACATATGGACGCCATGCCTGTTTTACAGCTGGGTGACCCCTATAACATCATTTATGCCTATTCGGCTTCTTAAAACTGGTCCTGGAGTCCTGGTCTGTAGTTACTTTGGAACAAACTCTATTTCAGGTATTAGTTAAGGGAGTTATATGATCATTTACCACACAAAAGGAAAAACCTCACAGAATCCCTGTGCAGTGCTGATTCGGGATAACATGAACAGTGGAGGGGTTCAGGAAGGGTAGTTAGGGGTGTTCTTGCTGCCTGATTGATTTTTCTGAGCATTCTCAAGGTTTTACTTCTTCTCTTATTGTCTGAGAACTGTATTGCAGATGTAGCTCAGCCAACAAGGTAGAGCTCAGACCTAATGTACCATAGGCACTGGGCTCAAGCTCCAGCACTACCTAAGAACAAGCAGTGGAGGCACACAAGGCTGTGATGTAATCCCACTCCAGAGATTGACACTGGAGGAGCTGGAGCAAAGAGGGACCTATAGGCTCACTCTTGGTCTCCAGCCACTCCGGGACCACCTGGGCTATTTCAGACTTCTTTTTTTTTTTTTTTTCAAAATAACAAAAGAAAAGCTAGGACATTCCTCTTCAAGCTTACAATGCAGCTCAGTGGTAGAGTGGTGGCGTCTCTGAGGATTTTGATGTGTCATTACTATGATGACATATGGTCAGACAAATTCCTATGGCATACCTTTGTTCCACCTTGAAACACAATATTCTTAAGTTGGGAAGTTATAGGAGAAAATATGATGCATAAGATTGTTACAATTAAAAATGATAACCCTACAAAAGTGTAACACTACCCCAGAAAAGAAGAGAAACGTCCCAGAAACACAATCATATGCTGACCATTGGAACGTGCCTGGACATGCTTACACCAAGGGTTCATCTCTCAGGGGATGGCATCATGCAGAAGAATGGGAGTTACAAAGAAGCTGCCAGAAGGGAGGAACCACTACAGATGAGAAGACAAAAAAAATCACAGCAATTATAGCAACACAAATGAGTTCGTGTTTTGCAAACAAATATTAGAGAAAGACTCCAAAGTGTGAAAAGACAGAGATATAATAAGATTTAAGAAATGGAGCATAAGATTGAAAACAGGTGTTAGACACAGAATTTCTGGTGCTGAGAACCAGAGGTAGGCAGAAGTGTGTATCTCTACGTTCCTGCATTTGGGAGTCTGCAAACTCCCATAGCTGACAAAAGACTACGGATGAACAATGCAAAGCAAGTGCTCAACTCACAGGAAGAGTCGGGGCTGGGCACACACACAGCCCCAAAGGCCATTCAGTTGCTACCATTAGCTAGGTACAGTTAACAAATGCATGGTATTGATTTAAGCATAACTAAGCAAGAAATACACAAGCATACTTATAGCCTATGCGTATATTTTTACATTTATACACATATATATTATTCAATATTTAATACACATAGAATGCTTATATTTGACACATTGAGAGATTAGCCAAAATTAAATTTTTGTTCTTGAATTAATAGCCCAAAAGAATTAAGAAGGATTAATGGGGAAGTCATCAGCCATTTTCACACTTCCATCTCTCCCTTTACCAACCCCCCTTTCCTGTTCCAGAAGGCCTGGGAGCCTCACTGAAGGCAGAGTGCTGCATAAGACCCACTCCCACTGAGCTTTAGGGGTTAAAAGAGGATCCAGGGTGGAGACTCTCATCTCCAAACTGACTTAAAAATATATTAAGGACATTCATCATGAAAGATTTATGGAAAATTTATTTGTAAAACAATTATGGTGTGCGTGTGTGTGTGTGTGTGTGTGTGTGTGTGTATGTGTGTATGTGTGTGTGTCTGTATATGTGTATGTATGTGTGTGTGTGTGTGTGTTTTGCTGGAATCCAAACCCAACACTCTACAACAGAAGCCTTGCCTAGCCATTGCTCTAGCACCATGTTTTGTTTTCAGATAATGAAATATGATGACTTATTACAAGGCAGTATTTTAAAATCCAAGTCTGTGGACAAAAAAGGTTCACCTCTGCATGTGGTACAAATTGGTAGGGCCTTAGAGAAACCTGTTTGTCCATCCTAACGGTGTTTCTGACCATGGAAATTAAAATTATGATATAAAATCAACTATAAGAAACTGCAGAGTCTGAGGAGATGGCTCAGCAGACAAAGCATTTGCTATGTACATGAAAATCAAAGGTTCAGATTTTTAACACCCACATAGAAAAGGTGGCCCACTTGTAATGTCAACTTTGGAAAGTGGGGTTGGAGATTTGCTGGAGCAAGCTGGCTAGTTAGATTAGTTGAATCAGCAAGCTTTAGGATCAGCAACAGACCTGCTCAGTATATAAGGTGCAGAGCTAGGAGGAAAGACACTCACCATTGACCTTTGGCCAATACATGCGCATGCATATACGTGCCTCATATGCATGCATATTACACAGACATACCCAAAGGAAACAAAAAGAGGCAAAAGAATTTGTTTGCCCAAGAACTTGTTCAAGTATCAAATACAAATAAGACAGCTTCATTAGCCAGATTGAAGGACGTAGTTTGCTTCATTTACACAACTAATGTAAAATGTTATCAGCCAGCCCTCTCGACCTAATGGCACTGAAATAGAATCACATTTTGCTGCTCCTGGGATCATTGTAGGCAAATGTCTAGGAAAGCACAAGGATAATAAAGGTCACCTTCCTGAGCGAGCAGTCTTCGGGTTCTTTGACATAAACATGGGTTTGGGACAGTCCTCCAATCCCACTGTGTACATGTCCCACGCTCGTTACCTCTCTCAATGCATGGGCATCAGTTCTCAAGCCTAGTGTTCCTTGCCCCCATTCCAATAGTTTCCTTCTCAGATCTCACACTTCTGTCCTTGTTACCACAGGATCTCTGTTCCTGAAATTAACCTTCCATTCTCCATGTTTCTGTTTCCACCTAGCCTGCTCTAACACATACACTCATTCGCTTCTCAAAGTTTCTAGTGTAACTTTTCTGTTATGTTATTCCTAAGTATGTACATATTTCTTCATATGCCTTACCTCCAGCTTTGACTTCTCATCTTCATTTCAATCCTTCCTCTGTTCCCCTGGCTATCAACTACACCTTTCAGATAAAAGTCACAATCTTAGAATTCTTTATGAGTTCTCAGTGTCTCTATCCATAATGGTTCACGGAAACTATTATCAATATTAATAATATCTTTTGGTTAAACAGTCAGTAAATCATATAGTCATGCAGCCATGATTTCCAGCCTCACATAGGTTTTGGAAACACGTATCTAACCCGCAGCTATTCCTGTCCTCCCATGGAAACAACCATGTCTGCCTTTCAGGAAGACTGGAAACACAAAGGTATGTGGCCTCAGTTCTTGATCTTCTTGCTAAGGTATTTATCTGAACCAGCAATATTGCTTGCCTTCTGCTCTCCCAATGCAAATGGGAGATGCTCTCTCAACTACCTTTCTAAGCATTCCCCAGGTTCCACCGATTTGTCTCCTTAGGAGTTTGGATCGGTACTGCTTATCTTCCCAGGATTTAAGAGTAAATATTCATTTAATCTTTCAATATTAAGTACCAGACATTCATATAAAAACTGCATAGTCTGTTTTATAGAAAGTCTGTATCAGTCTCTGAGAATTAGCTTTCTTTCTCGGGTCCATTCTCTCTGTCTCTATCCCTCCCAGTTTCCCATCTTAGCTTCAGAAACTCTAACTTTGGAAGAAGCTTTCCTGGATCACCTTCTGTCCTCCAGCATCGGCCCCACCTTTCTTCCTTCCACTACCCTACTGCCTAGCCTTCACATGATTCACCCCTTCCTCAGCTCCTACTCTTTCCTCAAGCCTTCGACTGAGACCACACTTTCTGATTATGAGTCTCTTAACCTGAAATCCAGTGCTCATCCTTCACCCTTGATCCTTCCTGATATCTGCTGCATATTGTAGGTGTTCAAGTCTTTGGTTTTAAGCCTATTTTCTCACTAAGATGCATTACATTTCCTCTGACAGTATCAGCTTGAAAACATTTCTACCTGTCCATAAGACACTGCTATTGACTCTGTCTATTCAATATTGTGTTACCGAGTCTCTGTTCTCTTTCTTCTCTCAGTGATCTTATGTATCCCCAAGATTTAAACAATCTCATAGAAACTGATTATGTCAGCTCAGTGTCTTAGCCCAGCTGATGCTCTGAACTTGACGCTCCAATGTGAGTTATTATGTTAGGAATAGCAATACTTAAATGCTCCTAAACTAAAAGTCTTCTTTGGTAATCTCAGATGTATTTCTCCTCTCAGATTTCTCATCTTGGTTTATTTAATCTTGAGTCTTCATGTCATCCTGCTACCAAGGATGTAGCCATCTTTGACTCCATCAAAGAATGAATGTGGCCATGGTTTTCTCATTATTCATTAGCCGATGTTGGGAGGTTGTGCTGTATGGTTTTCATATGTGACATTTCATCATTTTAGCTGTAATCACCACCTTAATGGATATGCTTAATAAAACATTTTAAATATTAGTTATAGCAAACCTTGGCTTTAGTGTAATCAACCTGAGGAAGGAAGAGCAGGTTTCACTACAGGTCAAAGGGGAATGGGTTTTATTCTGTTCTTCTCATGGCAAACGTGGGGCGTTATCTGTTTCTTGTCAGCTGTCCATCTGCACTGAACATCTAAGGCTCTTCTTAGCTTGAGCCTACTTACTATGACTCATTTTGTTCTTGAAATAATATATAGAGATTTTCTCCCTGGAACAGTTCAGATATCATTTTCTCTGCCAAGGCTTCTTCAGCCTGCTCACTATTTTCCAAAACTTTGCTAATACTCACGCAGCTATGACACTGCAAAGGGGCTGGCAGAAGAGAATGTGGCGAAGGACTCAGAATACTTACCTTCTAATTCTTTTGTTATCATCAGGCATATCAATATCTGGGCTCAACTGGTAATTAAGGAGCTCCGTACCAAAGAGATCGTATTCCAAATAGCAGCCAAGTTGAGCAAACTCCAGCAGCTCCTTCTTATCAAATATAGACCTAAAAACAGTAGGAGACATATTACTGTTATTAAAAGCATATTCTCCACATGCATACTGTGGATATATATTTATATAAAATATTACATACTATATACTATTACATATTTATAGTTACTATTACATATAATATAAAATATATTATATAGCATGTATTTACATATTAATATGTATATTGAGCTTTGGGGACTGGAAATATGACTCAGTGGGTATCACACACACTTGTTGCCAAACTTGATAGGTTAGTCCCCAGATGCACATGGTACAAGTAAAGAGCTGATTTGCACAGGTGCCCTCTGAACTCTGATTGTTTTCCAAGGGATGAGCATGCTCACACAGAGACAGAATAAATAAATAAATGTCATAAAAAAAACCTTTGAAGTGACCTTTGTTACGTTCAAGTTTAACTGATCAAGGTCAATTCATTACCAGAAATATGGAAACCTATCTAGCTAAAATCATGTTGACCATTCTGCAGTCCTTAGGAGTTCTATGCTTACATGAATTTTTCAGCTATTATCCATGCAGAATTTTATAATGCTCCTACAGAATGTTTTTTTTTATTTTTATTTTTTAGGATATGTTTCATCTTCTAAAAATCTTTACTAGCCTGTATTTTTTATCCTGTAGCCCTGCTAGGAGCTACAGAAGTTATCATAGGTATTTGGTATCAGGTCTCATCAGACCAGTTAGACCAGTAAGGCCAATCTGACTGAATCAGGAAGCTCTTGGTGCAAGGTGGCAGCAGGGTGATTTTCTTGAGAAATAGTTAAGGCCTATGTGTGTATCATTCCAACATATTTCAAAGGGGCACTATTCATAACACTAATCTGTTTAGGGAGTTGGGGAGAGGAATCAGTCTGTGAAGTACTTGAAACAGAAGAACATGGATTCAGATGCCCAGCAACATGGATGGCTGAGATCTGCACCATAGAATCAATTTTTTAACGAGACCTAGGGCAGGGTGGGGAGGAGCAAGGAGATCCCTCAGTCTCAGTGGCCAGTCTGCCTGTACGAATTGATGGAGGCTAGTTCTGGTGAAAAACCATGTCTCACAAAAGATGGAAAGCAACTGAAGAAAACCCTCAACATCAACCTCTGGTCTCCACATGGTCATATCCATACATGCATTTGCACATACATATACACACACTCATATGACCATATACATACACCACACACATGCATATGTGTGTGTTCTTTTATTGTTAACTTTTGAAATAAAATTTATTATTCATCAATACTTTGCCAAATTAATCTGTATATTAAATTTTTTTTTCTATTCTACGATACAGCCATGTAAATGAAGAGCAAGGAGAAAATAGAAGCAGAGAATGCAGACAAGGCAGAGTAAAAGATATCTGGAGAAATTTAGATTATAACAGCTAAGAAGGGATACATTATAGTATCCCCAAATAACTTTGTAGACATTCAATCACATGTGGAAAAATAGGAAAGAATAAATACATCCTGACAGAGTGTAGTGTGGGAAATAACTCAGGGAGAGAAACTCCATTTGACATGGCATGAAAGCCTAGAGAAAAATCCCAGAGAACAGAAGTGATTGCTTTGGGCTCAAAGTTGGCCCAGAGAGGAAATAAACACGCTCACTTTTCTTTATCTTGTAGATTCTTACACACTCTGGCAACCACAGGATCCATGGATTGGTGCATGATTACACGTCTATGAATCTACTGCTAAGCAATCAGAAGTATTTACAGAACCTTTCTCCCAAGTAGTGGGACGACCAGTGAAGGTTCCATGAGCCATATGTGCAAGAGGTGCCTGCTTCCCTAGGTGTTTCCAGGGGCAGAGCTGACTGCTATCACAGCATAGGCTACTCCTTTTTAACCAGCTTAACACTTCAGAGTTCACAGTATTGGTGTGGGAGGGGATGTGAGTAGGGAGATTTTTCTTTATACTTTGAAATGTGAATCACCACTGTGCTAAGGTTTATTAATACTACCCTCTTTCCCATCTTCTTACCATGGAGGCAAACTCATGCTTCCAAAACTACTAAGCTAGAGTGTAAGTTTTTCCATAGTAAACATATTCTGTTTTCCCCAAAGAACCATGATTAAAAACAAAATATACACAACTAAAATAACAGGCAGGAGAAGGAATTAAGTTTAATATTTTGTCTTTTGAGTCAAATCTGAATTGTTAATTATACAATATGGGCAAGTTACTGAATGGGGAAGCCAGAGGGGTATGGGGGCAAGGATGGGTCACATTAGACTCTTGTTTCTCTTTTTAATATTTCTCCCCTTTTTCTTTTGACCCAATGCCCTGGAACAAAGTTTTCTACATTTTAAGTGATGTATTAAGACATACACTTAAACACCAACAATAAAAAATGCAGTAGGTTGAAACCACAGGAATATCTTTAGTTTTAGTTCCAATTGAAAGTAAAAAATGACAGTCTGGGGAAGTAGCTCAACTTGGTGGCTTGTTTGCTGAGCAAGCATGAGGATTGGGATCTGATCCCCAGAATCACATCAAAAGTCATGTGTCACAGCAGACGCTGGTAATCCAGTGCTGAGGAGATGGATGTAGACAGCTGTCTGGAGCTTGCCCTCCATCCAGCCCCAAGTTCCAGTGTGAGATGTGTTTCAAAGAGCAAGGTGAACAATCCCTGAAGAATAATACCTAAGATTGGCTTCTGGCCTCCACATGCATGAGCACACATGTACAGGAATAACCAGATGTGTATTCCCCAGGAGCTGTGCTGTTTTATAATCTCATGTATTGTTGTCCACAACCATAGCAGTTCTTGAATTCACTGATGAACTGGAGAGGTGAAGTCAAGGAAATGTACTCATGTACTAAACTCAGTTCAAAGAAGAAGTCGTTCTCTCAGACATCACACTGCATCTTGTCCAATTGTCATTATTTATTTACTCAATGGAAAAACCATGTATTATATGAACTGAATGCACACATAGCATTTGTCAGTTTTAAGCCCAACATCTCATTTCTCCCCAATACCATCCTTAAACTATGTGGGAAAATATGAGCACCAAATGGGAAAACTCTGAAAAGAGAAGAAAAGATGAGCTTATAGAGAGTTCTAAATCCCAGATAGGAGCATAATTAATATGGTAAGTATAATAGGTAATATTAACCCTTCCCAGTTATCCTAGACCAAATGAAGACACACTCAAGGGAGGAGAAGGAAAAACCTTAGTTATGACTATTGCTTTCTTTCTTTGCATGAGTCTCACATTGCGCTATGCTCTTTTGAAATGCTAAGGCATCTACTTTCACCAGGTAGACAAGATGCCTGTTCATGGTAGATGGACCACCCATATTTGTTGCCTCCACATCTTTCTCTACTTTGATCAATGTTAACTCTGCTATGGTTTGATTCATGGACATGCTTCCCAAATGCTCATGTGTTAGAGCTTGACCTCCAGCTTGTGGCACTATTAGCAGGTAGAAGTCTAGAGAAGTAGAACATGGCAGGAGGTCTTCCAGTCACTGGGTGTCTTCTAAGCATTGTGGTGATGCCTTTGAAAGGAGTATATTGGGATGTCAGTTCCTTCTTCTTCCTCTCTCAGCATGGCCATGAGTTGAAGATCTTTGTCTTGCCAAGTGCTTCCACCATGACATTCAGTATTCACAGCGGAGTTTCAAGGAAATAATATCCTTCTGAATATGGACTCTACCTCTATAACTAAGGTCCTCCTCCTCCTCTTGCTTTTCCTCCTCCTCCTCATTCATTTTTTTTTTCCTGTGACAGTATTTCACTATGTAGCTCTGTCTGTCTTGGAACTCACTAAGAATGCCAGGCTGGCCTTGAACTCAGAGATCGGCCTGCTTCTGCTTCCCAAGTGCTAGGATTAAAAGTGTGTGCCACTACATCTGGTAGATCCAAATTCTTTATAATTTGATTCTTTTCACATTGTTGCTGTCTGACTGTCATCACAGAATGAAGCAGATAGAGGAAAATAAAGGGTCTAAGGACAAGATCTATTCATTAGGAAATGTCCCAGTAACTTATTTCGTCTAATCAGTTCCACTTTCTATCAGTACATCAAGCTGTGAAGTCATAAATAGACTATGGATGAAGTTACTCTCCTGAAGACTCTATGACTTTTCAATGGTTTTAACAGATGGTAATCAAACTTCAACACATGAGCCCTTTGGAGGAACATGCATATCTATAACCTAGGCACTTGATATAAATATATGTAATAAACACAGTTCCATTTTACAGATGGAGAAGATAAATCTCAGAAAAGATAATCAGCTCCAAGCAGTGTTATGAAGAAACTCAGACTGTTCAGGAGTCCCAGTCTATCAGCCACATGAATGCTGAGAATATCTGCAACACCAGAGAAGCCCTGCTCCGTGCCATTGACTCTTAATCTGTGGAGAAACGGGCTCACCCACCTACTGCTCCTTGAATGCCATTTTCCTGTGTGAAACTGATATTCAGTTAGTTGGATGATTTCCAGTTACTGGAGTTGTGTTATTGGGTTTTTGTTTGCACAAATTATTTTCTTTCACTTGGAGAAAGGTTGATGCCAAATGTCAATATGGTTCCCTGGAAAAATGGACTGTACTTGGAGTCTGTCGGGTGAGATCTCAAATCTTCCAGCCATTAGTAATCACAAAGGATAATTCATAGAATTGGAGGTGCTAACCTCAGTCAGTTTATATCAATGAATAACTGTACATTCTTTTCTTTTTTTTTTTTTGGTATTTTTTGAGACAGGGTTTCTCTGTGTAGCCTTGGCTGTCCTGGAACTCACTCTGTAGACCAGGCTGGCCTCGAACTCAGAAATCCGCCTGCCTCTGCCTCCCAAGTGCTGGGATTAAAGGCGTGCGCCACCACCGCCCGGCTTGTACATTCTTTTCTATGCTAACAGTCTCAAGATTTTAAGATTTTCTTCTTTCTCCTGACTATGGTTTATGAAAGAGCGTCTGGGGTTACAACATGGCTTCATGGGTAAAGGCACTTGCCACCAAGCCTGACAACTATAGTTCAATTTGAGCAACCCACATTGTAAAAATGAGTGGCTCCCATAAATTGTCCTCTGACCTCCCTATACATACCATGGCATGAATATCTTCATACACATACATGCCTACATATACAAATATCTATGTCTATCTATCTATCTATCTATCTATCTATCTATCTATCTATCTATCTATTATCATCCATTTATCACCTATATGTAAATATGATAAAAACTGTTGAAAGAGCCCTTGAATTCAGTGGTGAAGAAAGTATCATCTTTTGACATATGAAACGACTTCCAGGCCATTTATGAGGTATCTTGGGAGTTCCAGCATGATCATCAAATTGTTTTTATTCAAGTATTAGCTCTTGTCACTCCTAGTATAAAATTTCAATTACTGCTTACTTTAAACTTTTGCTATTCAGTTAGTCAGTGGATATCACATATGTTCCAAAATAACATTTTTACAGAAGAGATGCCTGCATAAAACACCAATTTGGACAATGTTTTGGGGACTTTGTATAGAAGAGCTAAGCGTCAGAGAAAAGGCTGTGCTTCATGGGTATCACCAAGATGGCAATAACACCTACTATTTCCCTGGAGTCTCCTAGTTCACGGGACTCACACACACACTACGTCATTTCATAATCCAAGTAAGCCTGTGAATTAGCTTAGAAAACATGTAATGTCACCTGTCTCATGTTATTCTTCATGTCAGGAGGACAAATGTGAATAGAAATCTTCAGCTGTCATCCAGAAAAACATAAGGTCTGTGGAAAAGACCTGTTTTAATATAATAATTATGATCAAATGCCTTAGCGTTTTTCAGTGGAGGTATTATGAAAGAACAGTGAAGGAAGGGATTCACTTGAGCTGAGTCTTGAAGTATCTCATTTACATACAACTTGGTTCAGGTGTTGCATAAGAGGTGCATAATACAGAGGAACATCTGCTGAGAGTTAAGAAAGGAGCTTATTGCTCTTGAATGTAAGGCAATAGCTTATTAGATGCAAAGTACATCCACCTACCCACCCCCCACCCATCCATCCATCCAATCCATCCATCCTACCATCCATCCATCCATCCACATATCCACACATCTATCCCATCCATCCATCCATCCATCCATCCATCCATCCATCCACACATCCATCCTTCCTCCCTTCAATATCTATCTATCTATCCATAGGCCCAGTAAAACATCCATTCATCTATCCAATTAGTAAGAAATCGATAGCTTCCAGAGAAAAATAGCACACAGCCCTGTCTTTTGGAAAATTTAGTATCTATAAAGGAAATAAAAACATACCTAAACAAATAACTGTTTTACTGAATTTACCAAGAATCACAATAACAACACTTCTAAGAATGAGGTTAGCAAAAATACAAAATGTAAAAAGGCATCTTGACTGGTTTGGGGAAAGTGTTGATGAATACTGATGGAATACTCTTCCAAATAGACAGCAGGAATGGAATAAGATAGTACACATCTTAGAGTGTTACCCTAGAGTGACCCATGTGTATGACAGCCTGGAGGTTCAGGGCACTTGAAACAGTGGAGAACTGTGGGAGATCATATTGAGCATGAGGTGGGCACCAGGGACTAAGATGTTTGGATTCTGTGTTTAAACAGATGGTCCTCATTGACAGTTATTAAGTCAGAAGACAGGAATATAGTGGGGGCTGGATTTCGGGAGATGTGTCTACTTGACTGGGGAGAACAGATTAAGGAGGGAGGCTAAGGAATCAAGTTCTTCTGGGAAATTCACAGTAGTTCAGGGGACAAAAGAAGGTAACAAGAGGGGAGTGGCTAGGAAGAGCTGTGTTTGGAGATTTTCATGTGTGTACATGGTAGCAGGCCCAGACTCCAGAGAGAGAGAAACAATCAAGCCAGTATTCAGAGTGAATAGTGTTGCTATTGGCCAGAATACAGACAGCAGCATGCAGCAGGAGTGAAGCATGGGGCCCCATCAGTACAGTGACTGGGATGGAGGATGAAGTCAGGGCAGCTAATTAGCTGAATTAAGTCATGCCAAGAACACAGGAGGAGCAGGTTTTGAAGCACACAATACACTGAAGAAATAATTATGCTACATGCAAACGTCATTGCACAAGAAAAAAACCTAAAGTTTGGATCCTGCAAAGCCTGGGCTTCCCAGACCTATCCCAGTGCTCTCTCTACACCAGGCATTCAGATTTATGGATTCCTGAGCCTAGAGATTAAGAACTGTGAAAAAGACCCTGTCTTGTTCACCGAGCCAAACATAAGGATGTATGGACTGCATTTCCATGAAAACAAACACTCTTGATCAAAGAAAACTTAAAGCTACTTCAGCAAAGTAGCTGGATATAAAATTAACTCAAGCAAATCAGTGGCCTTCTACTACACAAAGGATAAACAGGCTGAGAAAGAAATTAGGGAAATGACATTCTTCACAACAGTCACAAATAATACAAAATACCTTGATGTGACTAACTAAGCAAGTAAAAGATCTTATGACAAGAACTTCAAGGCTATGAAGAAGGAAATCGAAGAAGATCTCAGAAGATGGAAAGATCTCCCATGCCCGTGGATTGGCAGGATGAATATCATAAAAATGGCCATCTTGCCAAAAGCAATCTACAGATTCAATGCAATCCCTATCAAAATAACAACTCAATTCTTCACAGACTTGAAAAGAACAATTTCCAAATTCATCTGGAATAACAAAAAACATAGGATAGTGAAAACTATTCTGAACAATAAAAGAACTTCTGGTGGAATCACCATCCCTGACCTTAAGCTGTATTACAGAGCAATTGTGATAAAAACTGCATGGTATTGGTACAGTGACAGGCAGGTGGATAAATGGAATCAAATTGAACCCACACACCTATGATCACTTGATCTTTGACAAAGGAGCTAAAGCCATCCAGTGGAAAAAAGACAGCATTTTCAACAAATGGTGTTGGCTCAACTGGCAGTCAGCATGTAGAAGAATACAAATCCATTCATTCCTATCTCCTTGTACAAAGCTCAAGTCCAAGTGGATCAAGGGCCTCCACATAAAACCAGATACACTAAAACTAATAGAAAAGAAAGTGGGGAAGAGCCTCAAGCACATGGGCACAGGGGAAATTTTCCTGAACAGAACACCAATAGCTTATGCTCTACGATCAAGAATCGACAAATGGGACCTCATAAAATTACAATGGTTCTGTAAGGCAAAGGACACTGTCAACAGAACAAAAGGGCAATGAAAAGATTGAGAAAAAAATCTTTACCAATTCTGTATCTGATAGAGGGCTAATATCCAATATATACAAAGAACTCAAGAAGTTAGACTCCAGAGAACCCCAAAATAAAAATGGGGTACAGAGCTAAACAAAGAATTCTCAACTGAGGAATACCGAATGGCTGAGAAGCACCTAAAAATTTTTCAACATCCTTAGTCATCAGGAAAATGTAAATCAAACAACCCTGAGATTCTACCTCACACCAGTCAGAATAGCTAAGACCAAAATTTAGGTGATGGCAGATGCTGGTGAGGTTATGGAGAAAGAGGAACACTCCTTCATTGCTGGTAGGATTGCAAGCTGGTACAACCACTCTGAAAATCAGTTTGACAGTTCCTCTGGAAATTGGACATAATACTACCAGAAAACCCAGCTATACCACTCCTGGGCATATACCCAAAAGATACTGCAACATGTAATAAGGATACATGCTCCACTATGTTCATAGCAGCCTTATTTATAATAGCCAGAAATTGGAAACAACCCAAATGTTCCTCAGCAGAGGAATGGATACAGAAAATGTGGTATGTCTACACAATGGAGTGCTACTCAGCTATTGAAAACAATGAATTTATGAAATTCTTAGGAAAATGGATTGATCTGGAGAATATCATCCTGAGTGAGGTAACCCAATCACAAAAGAAAACACATGGCATGCACTCTCTGATCAGTAGATATTAACCCAGAAGCTCAGAATACCCAAAATACAATCCACAAACCACAAGAAACTCAAGAAGAAGGAAGACCAAAGTGTGGATACTTCATTCCTTCTTAGAAGGGGGAACAAAATACCCACAGAAGGAGTTGCAGAGACAAACTATGGAGCAGAGACTGAAGGAAGGACAATCCAGAGACTGCTCCACCTTTCCATGTTCAATCATCAAACCCAGACAATATTGTGGATGCCAGCAAGTGCTGGATGACAGGAGCCTGATATAAGCTGTCTCCTGAGAGGCTCTGGCAGTGCCCGACTAATACAGAAGTTGAGGCTCATAGCCATCCATTGGACTGAGCACAGGGTCCCCAATAAAAGAGCTAGAGAAAGGATCTAAGGAGCTAAAGCATTTGCAGCCCCTTAGGACAAAGAACAATATGAACTAACTAGTACCCCCAGAGCTCCCAGGGACTAAACCCCCAACCAAAGAGTACACATGATGGGATGCATGGCTCCAGCTGCATATGTATTAGCTTATTAGATCACTATCATTGGATGATAATAAGTTCATCATCAATGGTAGGAGAGGCCCTTGGTCCTGTGAAGGTTCTATGCCCCAGTGTAGGGGAATGCCAGGGCCAGGATGCAGGAGAGGACGTGTTGGTGAGCAGAAGGAGGGGGAGGGAGCAGGGCTTTTTTGTTTTGTTTTGTTTTGCTTTTCTGGAGGGGAAGCCAGGAGAGGAGATATCATTTGAAATGTAAATAAAGAAAAATATCTAATAAAAAAAAGTTGTTGGCACAAAACACCTCCCCCCCAAAAAATTAAAAGCTAGGAAGCCCATGCAAAGATAGACATTTGATTACTAAAACTTAGTTTTAATGAATGCCTACTATAAAACCTTATTACCAAAAAAGTAATTTATTTATCCCCGACCCCTTGAACAGTTTAAACCAAGGAATATTTATACAAATAGAATATATAAAATGTTTAATTATTTTATAAAAAAATTGATAGCTACTTTAAATCACTAAACCTGACTAGAAATATTCATTTAATAGTCTAACACAAATTTTGACACCTATGATGGTATTTTATACAAATATATAACTTATTATCATCCAGTGATAATGATCTAATAAGCTGATACTGAAGTCAGGCCTGTTGGCTCATGGCTATAATTCTAGAGCATTGAAGGCTGAGGCAGGAGAATCAAGACTTCAAGGTCTCTCTGGACTACACAATTGATTTCAGGCTAGTTTGGGTAGGCAACCTGTCTCAAAAAGAAGAAAAAAAAACCCTCAACTTAAAGCAATTTGTGAATGTTGTCCTTCTGTATATTCTATACTGCTAAGGACAGCCTTACCAGAAAAGAAAGTTAGAACAACGTTTAATTTGGGGCAAGGTTCTGGGGACTGAACCCAGGGCATCACACATGTTCCGTATTTTTCTTCTGCCACCACTGAGAAGGTACATATCAGTGATGCATTTTAATTAATTAAAAGTAAATGTCAAAAATTACAAAGAGCAGATACTGCCAACAGATTTTAAGACAATTTTCTATTTCCATTGAATGTTTACCAAGAACTTGAGTTTCATTTAAATGAATCATTTAGAATGGTACATTAGATTAATATATTGGTTTATGGTTATCTTTGGAGGGATTTAAAATATCAATTTACATGTTTTTTGTGAGATTCTTTTTGGCTTTCTATTATGGGCCAGCATGTTCAATGTTAGTGATTAACTGAAGATAAAAGCCAAGAGGGAAATAATTCCAACTACCATTATCTATATGTTAATGAGCACCTTCCACACTTACCAGTTCTGCCTGGTAGAGCCTCTGTTTGATGACATCATAGGAAGAAGTGATGTCACACTTCAATGCTATTACTTAAGGTTTCAGCAACAGGAATGGAAGGCCACAAGAAAGAAAAACCCTTGCTTAAATTAGACTAAAACAGAAAGTAGCTCTGGATTGCAAAGTGTAGTTAAAACTTTATTTTGAAAGACAATCATAGTTTATAAACTGGAGGAAGAGCTTGTGCCATGAACTTTCTAGCTGCTACACAGAACAAAAGAGGCTCTGTCTTTCATGTTCAGCAGAACATGGTTAAGGGGTGACAGTGTTGAAATGGGGAAGATAAATCTCATAGACACGGCTCTCCTATTAGTTAAAATGTCACCTTTCATACGAATGGTGTCAGAGTCGTGACAAATCGCTTCAGGGAAAAAAATTACTAGTGGAAGGTTTGGGTGGCTAGAACATGCTGAGAAGAACACATGACCAACCAGTGCTGCTTTTTGTCCAGATATTGGCAGATCTATAAAGTTAGAATACTCAAAAATATCAAATGCCATTATAATATAATTTCATTTTATTCAACAGTGTTTGTACATAGAAGTTGAAATGTCTTTTAGTTTGTGAAAGGCTTAACTGGATTTCTTCCTTCTTTTCTTCTCTGTGTGCCTTTTAAGTAGGCACACCTTAAGAGGAAATCCGATAATAAAAAAACATTTGCAAGGCACTTTAATGGTTAAGATATTTTTCTTGTCTGGGGAAATGGCTCAGTGGGGAAGAGCACTTGCTGGGCAACCAAGAGGGGCTGAGTTCAAATGACAACCCGCGTACAAGGCGAGGCATGGCAGCACACCTATCTGTACCTATGGTGCTGTGGGAGCTGCAGACAGCAAAACTGCTAAGATTTGCTGACCACAGTACCAGCTTGAGTAAGAGACCCCGTCCCCAGGATACAGGCCTTCATGCTCACATGGGCATCTGCACATACACAAATAAGTTTTCATAACCCCTTTGACATAGGAACAAACCAATGTGGAGGCATAAATAACTTACTGAAAGTCACTTAGCAAGTACACAAAGCCAGTGGACTCACCTTCATATCCTCTCTCCAGGGAACAATATGTGTTGCATTAATGAAGGACTGTATTCAATGTCATCACATAATTTTAACTTCAAATATACTCAAGGTTTGTATCAGTATGGGCTCCATTAAAATGTTTATTTCATGCAAAATGTATTACTGCAGTCCACATGCACATAAAAGCAGCAAAGATGCCATGCTAAAAAGTACCTATCTTGCCATGCATGTGATCTACATATTATTACACAGTGATATCACACATGTTACACAATGAAAATATACATGTCAGCAAGCATTAGTCATTATAGGAAAGTGTTGTTAGTGTGTTAGTGAATATTTTCTGCTAAAAGTTTTCATTTGCTCATCCTTTGTTCTCTGCACCAAGTTTTGACTCTGTTGGATCCAAGCCAAATTGAAGGACTGTTTTCCCTGAATGTGAGATGCATGCAGCACATGCTACGCTTTGCACACTCATTTTTTCTTGATGCATTTTGTACAACATGTCTGCAATGCATGTACATGCATCCTCCTCATTATAAGCTGTTTGGAAATGAAGCTGCATTTACAGGATTCTAAACACCATAGACCACGGTGGTTGCACAGCACTCCAATTACTCTTTTTAAGAATGCTACTGTACTATTTAGCAACACAAAGATGTTTTGTTCAATTCCCATTTGCTAGACATTTGCTTGGAATTGTTTCTGAATGACTTCAAATTAATTCATTAGAATTTATGGGAATTAAATGGGTATGGCTCCATGGATCCCGCAGAAGTATTTTTTTGTGCCTTTTCAAAGAAAATCTTAAGGTTAAAAGTCATCATCATTATAATTAAATAATCACTTTGAAAGAATTTCAGCCCAATGTTTGATATATCCATATGGTAATTAGTCACTCAAATATTTGTTGAATGAATGAAGTGATATTTCACACTTTTCATTTAATTAACAGCATGGAGGGGGAAAAAAGTGTCAGATTTGTGTCCTTCCAAGAGTTCGGCCAATTTGGCATGTGTGATCAAAGGCAAAGAGAACAAAATGTTTTTGGCCAATTCCTGAGTTTTTCCTTCTGGTCTTTCAGACACCCTTGGGTCAAATTCCTTTACCTTCCCAGGGAGCAGTTTTCAAAGAGACTGATTCACTCTCTTCGTACCCTTAATTATCATGCCCCTAATCAGACCCTGGATGTCCATCAAAATTCTCTGGCTTGTTAAATATATATCTACAAGGATAAAGATTTAGGCATAACACCTGCCTGTCACCCTCCAGGAAGCTCAAAATTTGAATTGGTGAATAGTTGCTAAATATTTGTTACTTGGGCCATGTTTTTTTGTTTTACTTTTTTGCTTTTAATTTTTTCCCACTGAGCTTGTAACATCTACTCTAATACAGTTTGAAAATAAATGACGAAAAGAATAGCTGGAGGTAGGGAGGGCCATATTTTAAAGCATACATAACCTATAACAGACTCACTCCAAGGTGGTGCTGTCATCTAGAAACACAGGTAGAGTTTTAGAAGACGGAAAAATTATTACAAATGTTAAATGGAACAAAGCCATTCCCATTAAAAGCCGCTGTTAGTCTAATACATGTTGACTTTGGGTGACTATCACTGTCAAGACAGCCCCCATTGGTGTCCCAAAGGGTCAATTCACTGCAGTCAACATGTTCTTCAGCAGATTCATGTGCCTTAAAGGAAACAGATGGTTAGGGGTGAGTTTGGAACATAGCAGACTTATCAAGTTGTTGCTTGTTTAATGACCTTAGGCTCATAACCAGTGGTAACCAGATAACAGACTGGCTTAGAGGTCTTCAAAGAGATGGTCATCCATTAACTCTTTATTTTATTTTATTCGTTTTTTATTTTTTCTCTTTTATTGGATATTTTCTTTATTTACATTTCAAATATTATCCCCTCTCCAGGTTTCCCCTCTGGAAACCCCCTATTCCAGTCACTCTCCCCCTGCCTCTATGAGGGTGCTCCCCCATCCATTCACCCTTTCTTGCCTTCCTGACCTGGCATTCCCCTACACTGGGGCATGGAACCCCTACAGGACCAAGGGCTGTTCCTCCCACTGATGTCCAATATTAGCTACTACATATGCAGCTGAAGCCACGGGTCCTTCCATGTGTACTCTTTGGTTGGTAGTCCAGTCCTCAAGAGCTCTATTAACTCTTTTCTTTCAGCATCCCAACTGCCCCCTTTGGATAACTGCAAAGGTTCTTATTGTATGAGTATGTATTTGTGTGTGTGTGTGTGTGTGTGTGTGTGTGTGTGTGTGTGTGTTTGAGTGTGTGCGCGTGTGTGCCTGTCTATCTTTCTGACTTCTGGTCTGTCTGGGTAAATCCTAATGCAGATTTTATAAACCTTCCAAAATATTTGACTGCTTCCATAAGATTGTGACCATACTAAAATATTTTTATGTTTGTGTTCTCCTAAATGAAATCTACATTTGAAGGGGGAAAAAGTCTAAGTAATTTTACAGGTAGTCAAAGCTGAACATCGCCGTGCTCGCTTCAGAGCCCTTGTGTTATGAAATAAGTCAAAAGTGAGTCACAGCGGCCTCCAAAGCCACCACCTCCCAAATTCGACAGAGCACAGCTTCAGGACCTCTGTCATGGGGGAGAAGTGACATGGTGCTGCGCTTGATCGTTCCATTTGGGGGATTTAGCGGCTGTGTTTTAGGGGATGATTTTCTTTTTAAATGTCGATTACATTGTGTCCAGGCTCTTTTATGAGTTGTCCCATTGCAAAGAGCTGAAGCCCCTGCTCTTTCCACACAGATCAGATTGTATGACTGCCCAGCTGAGCTCAGACAACCTTTGGAAAGCTGACCAAGTCAGCCTCCAGGCTGGTGTCTCGTCTGCTCTGAACAGCCGCTTCAAATAGCTCCCACTTCCTACATCTGCCTCCTGATCTTTCCTTGTCACTCTATTTGGTTTTTCAAAAGTCATTTTCTCTGGTTGCTTCCCCATGCAATTTTTTTTTTTTTGTCACACACTGGAATCCCAAATGATCCATGCCATGGGTGCAGAGTGGGTGACTGACTAGGGACTGCCTCAGGACATGGCAGATGCTTGGGGCTTGTGTAGTGTCAGGTCAACATGCCATTCAACCCTGGGCCATCCAAGAGGGAAATCAACTTGTAGCCAATGGATATCAGGTAATATATCTCTATCATTTAATATAAAAGTATTCACACATACACACACACACATATATAACTATACACACACACATATATATACATATATATAAAGCATGATATAAGTCTAGTAGAAACATATACGCATACTACTAGGAAATAAATACCTTTTATATTGTTTAATTTTTTATAAGCCAGGAAACATTGTTGTGGTAGTGCAGGTTTATTTCACAACTTACAATGATAACTTATTTCCTCTTTGTGCCAAGCATAATTTTCTAACTTAATGTCTCACTGTGAAAAAGTAGGGATGGTTAGATTCTGCTTTCAGGAGCATCTTGGTCCAGTTTCAAGCAGTGTGGCAGACTAAACGTTCACAGAAAACCTTTCCAACAGAGAATAAAACTGAAGAGAAAAAAAGTATCTGTTTTTAAATGTTTGGTTGGGGCTACTGGTAAAGTTAAGACTCTTTCAGGGGCAGAGCCATAGCAAGGTGAGAAAATGAGCAGCAAGGGGAGTCAAGCAAGCATCTTATGAGGGGCTTTGAGAGCCAAGGAGCCTGGGAATGAGTAGGGAGAGAGATCAGTGTGGAGATACACAGGAAGCTGCCCCACTGCCAAAACCAGCATTTCTCACTGTCCATGACCAGGGGAAAGCTTGAGGCAAAGAGATGTCTGGAGTATCTACTTGCCTCTGTCACAGCTGATGTAGGAGGAAAGAAGTGAGACGAGCCCTGAGAATCTATAAACACAACTTTTATCCTGTGAGGGTGGGGATTCCTGGTGTCTGTCATTCTTGACAGTCTCTCCGGTCAAAACTGTAATCACAAAAAGCTATGTGTGTTTCCGTTCATTTGAAGTATTTTGTGTTCAGATTCATGGTGAGGGAGGTTAGAACGTTCCCTACTACAAACTGGAAGAGAAAGTCTCCTAAACTGGATGCTTCAAATATTTAAGATGATAAATTTATGTTATGTGTATTTGTAAACAAACAAATAAGCAACAGCAGCAGCAGCAACAAACCCCAGCAAAAGCAAAAAGAAGGGCCAAGAACAGATGTGCACGCCTACAGTCTAATGCTCGGAAGGCTGAGGTGGGACGGTCTGGAGTTCTTAAGTCAGCTGAGCTATACTGGAAGAGTGTTTCAAAAACAAGTTTGTCTATCTATTACAGTTAATCTGAAGGTTTAGGATTGGCATTGGCAACACTGTTACATGTTTGTGTACTAGCAGCAGCTAAGCATCGGTTTACATAGTCAAGCCTCTAATATGACATGCAGCCCGTTGCACGGCACACTATAAAACCACATCAGAGTTTTAACCCTAGGGAGCCCTGACAGTGACCTCAATGAGAAAAGGGATTTTGTAGATATAATTAAGGATCTTTACACAATCTCATTCTGTTACAGGAGTGTGTCCAAGATTCAATAGCAAATGTCCCTAGAGATGAAAGAAAAGACAGCCATACACCCAAGGCCTTGGGAAGCAGAAGCAGAAACTAGGCATGCAGCCACAGGCTGAGGAACACCAAAGGCTGCCACAGAATGGAGCAGGCAAAGCGAGGATTCTTCCTGTGGCTCTGAGATCTTGATAACACTTGATTTCAGACTCTCACCTCAGAACCTCGAAAGAATAAATTTCTAATGCTTTAAGTTGCTTGATGTGCTGTAGTTGTAGCAGCCTTAAACACTAATGCACCATAAAGGCAATACAATATTTATCATTTTATTGTTAATTTTGGTTTCTGAAACCAAAAACAGGCAGCAGAAACATAAGCACCTATATTTTTGGTTTCCTTTCGGGGGTGAAACCATTTCTCTTCTCTGTATTTATATTTATAGATGCATTTATGCCCCAATTGTTGGCAAATACTGAACAAGCTGGGTCGTCATGTTCATGACATCATATCATAAGACAAATAATTGAAGCAGACAGCAGTATCTGAGCTGAAGAGTTATGGAAGATCAAGAAAAGGCCTTTATAAAATGTCTCAGATAGGATGTGACACACAAAAGGGATAGACTACAGCACTGATTTTGACTTATGCTCATTACAAGGATTTGTAGCCACTGTCCTCTAGGAGCTGTGGGTGTAATTCAGTGGTAGAGTATGTGATAATTGTCTGTGTGAGACCCTACTTCCATCACTCAGCATTGGGGAAAATTACCTTCCAGGTAGCCACTGCAGATCCCCACCAGATTAGTACTGTATTGCTCTCATCATCAGTGATTTTCCCATTTGACAATCCCCCAGTTGTACGCTGGTCTATGCCAGTTTGTACGGTGACCCGTTTACCTGTCAAGGTGGGACATGACTGTTTTAGAGATGTCCGCCCCTGCCTCTTGCAATATACGGATGATCTGGAATGGTGCACCTGGGTTCCGTCCAGGATGGATGATGACAGGACAGCCAAGCTGAGCCTGGGTGTGAGCTGTAGCCTCAAGTACCTTCCTCTCGCTGTCAGTCAAAGGCCAGGAGCAGCCGATTTCTCCAATAACTCCACACTTGATGGTGGTGCCATCAGCTCCATGGAGAATTTCATTGATAAGGACATCTGTAAGCTAAGGAAGAACAAGAAGGAGCCTATCTTATAGACTGTGAAATATTTCCATATAAACTCATACTATACAAATTTTGGATGTGTTCAGAGCTGGAGGGGGAGGGGTAGAGAGGAATGAAGCCTCACAATTATGAAGATCCTGGTTCCATCCCCAGACTTCACAGAAGAAATCTCGGTGTGGTGGTGTGAACTGGCAATCCCAACCCTGGTGATAGTTGGATCCCAAGGGCTCACTGGACAGCTGATATGGCACATGACTGATTAGTTTGAAGCCAATGAGAGACCCTGTCTCCAAGGAGATGTACAGTTTTCCCAAGGTTGATTCCTAAGATTGTCCTCCAGCTTCTACATACATGTCCCTGCCATGCACATGCACATATATCAACACTACACATACATACACACACATGCATGCATGTATGCACACATACACACACATGCACACTCAGACGTACAAAAAAAACCAACATTGACTTAGTGAGTATCGGCTAATGAACATAGCATTATTTGACTAAATGGCAAATTCAACAAGTTATTATAAGATTTATGATCTTATAGCTTGAAGATGCAGTAGGGATAAAAACTGTGTGTTCAGAATGAAAGAAGGAAGACTATACTTTCAGGGATAATTTCCATAGTTCATTACTACAGAAGTTTCTCTGACTGTGCAGAATGAAAAAAGGGGGTTCTTATTTTAATCTGGGAATAGCACCTAAAGATGTCACTGAATCTGTCAACTGTATTAAGTACTTCTTTAATTCTATCCTACATTCAGCCTAGAAAACTCATAACACAATATTTATATTACTTGCTTCAAAGCATGGTTTGACAAGTATATTATCCTTTCATTAGCTCAGTCTCTAACTAATATAAATGCATATATTTAAAAGTGTATTGGGGATGTAACACAAATGAAAATATAAAAAATGTCATTTTAAATACTAACAGATATTTTACCAAGAGTTTACCTGACATTTTATACCTGTGAAACAAGTTATGGGAAATAATATATAGGAATACATACTATATGTAAATGCATGTAAACTGATACACATGTTTGAAAGAGAACACACACATGGGCAACAGAGCCCTGAAGCTTCTTTCTTTGGGTCTTTGCAAACTTTGCTCCTTTTTTACTTAATATTATAAATAAGAGAACAGGCCTTCTCCCACCCCTCCTGGCTTGTAATAAGAGAAGAAGCTGTATTTGCAAACGTACCAAGTCTCTGCCTGCCAAGTCTCATCCTACTGTGAATTTTCATTGCTGGTTATTATAAAACCCAAGGGGAAAGCTGAAGCAGCTTATGTTGGGAAAATGAGGTTTACAAAGAGACTAAAGCAGAACCACTGAGCTCTGATAGGATTCATATAGACTAGGCATTAACACATTGGAATTGTCAATGACGAGTGTGTTGAGAGCTCCTTCCCCAACTCTGGAAAGATATGGAGTCTGACTAACCTGGGTCCCAGTCATCAGATGTCTTTGAGAGCTACCTATTTTTTTCCTATCCAGCTACTTCCGAACCAATCACATTTAGGGTATCCTGAATGTATACACAAACAACATTCTAAGTAGTACTTTTTACCTGCTCCACTGACATGGCTCTGGTCACTGAAGAGTGAGTTGCATCAACATAAAACCCAGCTCCAGCTATGATGTGGACTCCAGTCTGCTGTGCCAGCCACTTCAGTGTATGCACGTCCCTGCTGAGCCCAGTGGTCGTGTTCTCCACCAAGGCTCCTCCACCCTTAGCCTTGAAATACAACAGTTCTTCTCTTATGGCTTCTACCTCTTGATTCAATTGAAGGTTCTCTCGATGGGAATAGGGATTTTTCTGAATCCAAAATAAATTTTTCATCATGATAGGTTCCTTGGAGGTAGCTTCATGGCATGAAGGAGGTGGGCAATAAAAATTGTCAAAGGTCATTGTCAGATGCTCGTGGGTCAGGGTACGGCCCAGTTGGCTGGGTTCTATAAGGCCCAGAACCGTTTGTACTTTCCCACTTAAGGAAGACATTCCTGATAGTATCTCAGGGACTTGCTCTAAAGGGGAAAAATAAATATGGGATTAGAAAAATTAATAAAAACATATAGTCTGTCAATAAAGGGCAGGGGTTGTGGATGTGCCTGCCAGTCTAGAGAATCAATGAAACTAGATATATGAACTCATTTGTCATCTGCCCCAAGTGGGATGCATGAATAAGATGTTCCCAGTCACTTCCATCAGGTCTTCTCTGATGGCTCAATCTAATCTCATTTATTGGAAATATTTCTTCAATTTAGTTCACATTAATATTTCATTTATTTTTGTCTCAGTTTTAGCTATGGATAAATCAGTTTTGTGGATAACTGAACAAAAATCACTTAAATCTATCCTCCCTTCATTACCAACAACTTCCATTAAAATCAGTCATGCATTAATACCATTTCATCCCCTCTTATCCAAATGAAATATACAGAGGCTTCTACTCATGGTACTACCCATTTGCTACTGGAGTAAATGAACTGCTGATGGCCTGCTACATGCCTGACACATAACATAAGACCTCTAACCTGCCTCACTTTGTAGGAGATGGCCACAAAATAATTGAGGGAAGAAGAAATGCATAACTAGGTTTATTAATGTCAAAAATAAGAAGAAACAAGTCCTTTCACTTTCAAGGGGATTTATCGCATAGTGCAAACAGAAAGTGACCCTTCAACACATAAAAGGAAAACTTCACTGTTATAATGAAAGTGGCTACCATGTTATCTGTGATGAATAAAAGATGAATGTCAACACAACTCAACCTAGGATCCCTTGGAAAGGGAGTCTCAGTGAGAGAGTGCCTTCACTGACTTTGGGTATTTCTATAGGGAATTATCTTAATTACATTAATGGGCATTGGATAACCCAGCCCATTATGGATGGCAACACTCATTTCCTAGGTAGGGGATCCTGAACTTTATCAGAGTGGAGAAATTGAGTTGAGTACGAGCAATCAAACAAATGCTTATGAGCTCGATTCTCTTTGCTCCTGACTGTGGGTATGCTGTGACCAGCTGTCTCAGCTCCCATCTCTAGGACTACTCTACAGAGAAAGACTGTCACCTGGAACTGGAGTTCAAATGAACCTCTCCTCCGCTAAGTTGCTTTGTGTTGAGGTACTTTATCAGAGCAACACAAATGAGCCTAGAATGCTGCTGAAACAGTAATCAGCTGCCATCTCTAGAAGGAGCAAAAACCTCATTATCTCCCATATAATTTCCTTTCAGACACAAAGATTAAGTATCTGCCCAGGTTTTTCTCTCAGTGACAGCAAGAACTCCAATTCCAGCACTTCCGTGTTCAATGTGCACCCCTAACAGAACAGATTGAATGAAAAAGGTGACAGTGGACTTGGTGAATAGACACATCATAGCTGACACCACCAGAAAACTGCCAGAAATGAAGCTCCACCCCGAGGATCAGGTAGACGTAATCATAAGAGGAACAGAGTAGCTTTGAAAGCTTTCAAAGAGTTCCTACAACATTCTAAAATTAGTTCCCCCCTTATCTTTGGAAGCCTTCTCTGTATGTGGGGAGCGGATAGTGTATAGTTTTGAGTTTGTGCATGTGGAGATCAGAGGTCAACCTCAGGTATCAGTCCTCTGAAGCCATTCACCATGTTCTTTTGAGACAGTCTCCCCTGGACTGGAGCTCACAGAGGTTAGCTAGCAAGCTGCATGAATCTACTTATGACTAATCCTGATTATAGGATTCCTAGTATCTACTAACATACCTTTTTAGTCCCTAGAACCCACATACATATTATTAGTATGACATTGTATGTGGGTTCTAGGGACTGAATTCAGGTTCTCATGTCTACAAGGAAAAGACTTTAATAACTGGAGCATCTTCTAGCCTCTTTCTATGATTTTCTATGATTCTGAGCACCTTGTTTCTCATAAGTAAATTAGAGAATATGCATTACTTAAGAATCAAACTAAGTAGGAATTAGGGCAAATGCAAGAGAATATTACATATAAAAATACTGTCAAAAGTGGCACACAGTCTATAGTCAACAAAAAGCAGAATTATTTTCCACTTTGACTAGATGACTTCTTTCTACAGAAGAAAGGCTGTGGATCTGGATGAGGGAGAGGGATGACCTAGGAGTAGCTGGGGGAGGGGAACCATAATCAGAATATATTGTATGAAAAAAACTAAAAAAGAAGTCATTTTGATTTGTGTGTGTATACACACACACACACACACACACATATCAGTGAAAGGAATAGGTTTACAGATTGTAGGTCAATTTTTCTCCAGCCACTTCAACAACACTGAACTTTGATGTCTGGGATAGTTTACTGACAGTCGTAAGTGACTCATTTATATTTTTCATAGAGAACACCAGGGTTGTGAACAATGTGACTATTGAGCTTTGTCTGACAGTGGTCTTGTGCAAGCCTTGCTCTGAACATTGGGCTGGACACATGGAGGCCAGAAGGAACAAAATGGGATCTGCTCAGAAAATAACCACACAATTGCCAGTCCCTGCACAGACAGTATATTTTTTACTGATGATCTCACTGTTCAGAAGAGATGAAGTACATTGAAGGTGGTATGGCTATAGCCTGGAACTTACTGTTCAAAGCTTCACTCTTTTCTATTCAAAATAGAATGTAATTATTCCTTTGGTAGAGGAGATCACAGCACCATTAATAATAGATTCAATCCTCTTGGTGGGTTAATTTTCTCTTTCCTCCTTTCAGCATTACAGATGTGTTCTGGAGAGTCACAGATGGGAACAGAAATTAGGATAAAATGATAAAACACTACCATGTCTACTAGAAAAGTAACAAACTACACACTTAATTGATGTGTATTTGAAAGAGCAACATGGTATGTTTCAAGCTTACAAGCTGTGAGTCTTTGTAAAAAAATATATTTAAGAAATGTCACCCCTCCTGGGCCACTCCTCTAATGCTCTCAGACAGGTCTGGCTAGCTCTTCTGTGATCACATACAATGTAACACACTCAGAGGATCAGAAAAGATTAAGGAACAAAAAGCAGTCAGCATCCCTCTGAGGGAGAACGCATCTTTGAATGGAGCAAGGCAAAGATCTGAAATTTGTGGTTTCAGTGTGGCTAGGGAGGTCCCTTTTGCCTGTGTGCTGTCTGGAAGTCACTTCCCCTACACAGGCAGATGGTTCTCATGCTCCTTCATCATAAGAATGAGCAAATTTAGAACCAGCAATGACAAAGGGTGAGAATTCTGCTGCCCATCTGTGCAGAGGGGAATGACCACGGACACAAAAGGAGGCTTCCAGCATTTTCCAGAGCTTCCCACAGAAGGCTCAATCTTGAACCCATATTGGACAAGGACAGTGGGAGCAATCAACACATTTGATAAAAGCTTTGTTCCACATCAATTGTGAAATCTGCATCATGTGTGAAAGGATAGTCTGAAATTATTACAACAGCCCAGCCAGAGGCCACAGCCTATGGTAGTTAATCTTCAACTAGGAGATCTGGAATCATAGAAGGGTTAGGCTTCCAGGCATGTGTCTGAAGGATTACCTAGATTAGGTAAACTCAAGTGAGAAGATCAACCTCAAATGTGGGCAGGGCCATCCCATGGGCTGGGAAACCATGTGGAATAAACAGAAGAAAACTAGCTGAACACCCAAACACTAAGTTCTCTCTGCTTCTCTACTGTGGGTGCAGTATGACCCGTATGGGTACTTCTGCCTTGATGGATGGCATCACTCTACCCCAAATAAATCCTTAATCCTCAGATTGCTTCTGCCATGATCTTTGCCAGAGCAACAGGACAAGTAGCAAACACATAACACTGTTAACCTTTTGAAAATTGGTTTCTTTGTTTTATAAGACCAGGTCTCACTCTGTAGCCTATGCTAATTTGAACTCATGGAGATCTTCCTGCCTCAGACTCTCAAGTCTCTGAAATACAGGTATGTCTGCCAGCCCTGCTAGTCTTGCTGGACCTGAATAAAAAGAGAACATTGAATAAAAAATAAAAACAAGAAGAGAATTTAAAAAGGGGACAATACTGCTGTATTACACAGCTGAAAACAAAAAAAAAAGAGGGATTTGACTATTTACAAACATGCATATATTATCTTTTATAATATTTATAAATAATTTGTGTGATGACTGAAGCTCTGGAGAGGAGGAAAAGTCTCAATTCACCTCTAGTTTCCATTCAGGTTTTGAGAGTTATTTTGGTCTGACTACAATGATTAAGAGTAGTCTGTCTACTTAAGTTGAATATCCTCCCCAGTTACTCTGATGGTTAATTTATCAATTTAATTGGACTTTGAAGCACCTAGGATATTGGTAAATCACACACCTGGGTGTGTCTGTGAGGAACTTTCCAGAGATAATTAGATCATAATGGCTCTGGCTCAGTGACCAGATTAAGCCCAGAAGGATTCCTAAATGGTGGCATTGGGGGAGTTGGTAAAGGCAGGGCCAACATGGAAGAACCAGGTTACTGGCCTAATCTTCTTAGAGGCCATAGCTTATCCTAGCCCCTTCCTGCAATTCTTTCTCTCTGCTTCCTGACCACAATAAGATGAACAGCACATTTTCCCTCAGCTGGAGAGTTCAGCCTTACCTTGGAGCCAAATTGATAGTGCTATGGATGATGTGGTTTGAACTCTCTGAAACAATGTGTTGGAAACACATGATTCCCCTTCCTGGTGGCTTCTGTCTTGTGAGAAAGTAATGGGCACAGTTGCCTTCACATGGATTTCAGAGGAAGAGGGTATCCAGAAGTCTGGATGCCCTGTATGTATAAGTGGGAACTCTCAAGGTACATCCTCTGCATGTTGTAGGCAATCATACTCTGGCCTGGACCTGACACCAGTGTGCTAGTCTTCAACTTAGAAATAATGACCAAATTGGCAAACTGACTTTTTTTACTGACATGATTTAAAATTCCCCACCCCAACTTCTCTACAACAGTGAAAGGTCTATTGCCTTTTATGAAACCCTCTGCTGAAATTCACTTAGTTTCTTCTGTGAATAAACCTTTACTGATGAAGGAGAAGAGATGGAGCTGACGTCATGTCCCTGCAGAGACCTGTAGGGCATTGCTATAGTGTTAAAAAAAAAATCAAATGGTGGATTGGTCTGAAATGACACCAGTTGAGATGGCAAAAACAGAGGAGAGCAGATGGGACTTTCTAACTGGACTCACTGGTACTAAAAAAATACCCTGCAAATAAATGGCCCAAATATATCAACATTTCTGTTTTTTTATGTGTTACACCACAGTTCAGCAGTACTCTATAAACACCACACTTAAAGTTGACATTTGATTTGCGATACAAATATTTTAACAACTACATGATATTTTTTAAAGCTTGTTTGAGTACTTCCAACATGTACAGGTTCAAAACTGTGACACAACTTCTCTCAAACAGTATAGATCTGGCTTCGGGACAATGATGACCACAGGAGTCCATCTTGTAAACAATGTCAGCCTTTTCTCTATTTCATGTACTTATGCTCAAGTAAGGAAAGGTCTAGTAGGGCATGGTGACTCAAGTCTGCCATCTCAGCTACTCAAGAGGCTGAGACAAGAGGGTCCTAAGTTCAAGCCCTGTCTGGGCCATAGTGTGAGTTCAAGGTCAGCTTAGTTAGTGAGACTTTGTCTCAAATTAACAATCAAAAAGAGCCAGAGAGGTAGCTCAGTGGTTGAGAGAGCTGGAAGATGAACTAGTTGAACACCAGTTCCCAGTTCTCTCTGCTTCTCTACTGTGGGTGCAGTATGACCCATGCAGGTACTTCTGCCTTGATGGATGGTATCACTCTACCTATACAAATCCTTAAGCCTCAGATTGCTTCTGCCATGTTCTTTGCCAGAGCAACAGAACAAGTAGCAAATTCATAACATTGCTAAGCTTTTGAAAAGTTTGTTTTTGTTTTATGAGACCAAGTCTAATAGCCTATGCTAAGTTGAACTTATAGTGATCCTCTTGCCTCAGACTTCCAAGACTTTAAAATACAGGTATGAGCCACTATGTCTGCATGGGACCTAGGTATCATGTCCTGTGCAGGAGGTGGGGGAGGAAGTAGGAAGAGAGGAAGAGCTGGAAAGAAACGCTATCAAACACAAGGATATAAATTGAACCTAGCACTCTTCAAAGAGATAAATAAAACAAAGTGGCCCACCAACCAAATGTAATAACTTGAGGAAAATGATTTCACTCACAAGCTCATTTTTTTAATACCTTTAGACTTAAAAAGTTGACAATGTAGAAATATTATGAAAGGGGGAAACCATGTGAAGATGCCAAGCTAAGAATGTAGCTTGGATCTTAAATAAGTGTAGGTCCATCAAAATGGGCCATCTGGTCAACCCTCCATGTCCCTTGTTAGAATGTGATAACTGTCTTGTTGATTTTGTTAAAAAAATTAAAAAGGTATTCTTATGAAGAAAACAAGATGAACAGGGGGAATGGCAAGGGGGATGGAAAAGTAGAGAAAGGAGAAAGGAAGAAAAGAAGTAGGGAAGAAAATGGCATCTTAAGTCAAAATGAAATATGACTTACGCCAGTGACATCCAAGAGTCTGGGGAGTGGGAATAGTCTGTCAAAACATTGTAAGACTCATCTTACAACCTTGCCTTTAGAAGAATGCTCCACTGTGGATGCTAGAAGAAGATTTGGGGGAAATGTTTTGATTCAATACTAACAATATTCCTGACAGCAAAGCATTTATCAGTCACCAGACAGGCCAGTTACATCATTCTTGTTGCAGAGCATGCTTCATACTGGGACTGGGGGCTTTCATTCGGAAGTAGAATGCTTGCTTAGCAAGCAGAAGGCCATAAGATTCTGGTGTAGTTTCAGTGTGCACATGCATGCTAGTGCATGTACACACACACACACACACAGAGTGCAGGAGGATGGATTTCAGCTTCAGGCCCTTCAGCATGTAAGAGAACTCCAGAAGAATGGTTTCTGGCATTCACATTTCTTCTCTGTGTGCTTGAGGAAAACTTACAAGCTTCTGAGGAGTTAGTTTCCTCACTTAAAAACTCATTCTTCTGAACTACTGCTTATGATCAAAAGGGAAAGGCTAGCAAGAGAATAACCCAAAGCACTGTTTAAATTATAAAGCACAATCTAAATGTTTGGAATTAGTACGAACTTTGAATTATTTCCCAAATTTTTGCTTAGTATCCACAGTCAAATGGACCTGAACTTATTCTTCTTAAAAACTAACAATAGGGGGTTGAAGTTTATGAATCAAACTAAGCTCTAATTTGCTTATAAATGAATTCCTGCACTTGAGATCCGGGATTGTTGGACGTAGATTGACTATTGCGATTGACATCAGGGCTCATTAGGTTTTTGGAACTGCCCACCAAAGTGATTAGAGCTGTGGGAGGTCCTCGTTAGCCACAGAGAAGTGCAAGTAGAAACGCCTTTTAAAATGAATGTGTGTGCTACAGTGTTAGTTTCCACAGATGGCCTCCAGTGAGCATGACTCCTGACAGCAACACGCCTGTGCAGTCCCCAGATACTCCGAACATGAGCTGGCCTGCGACTCACTGTGATCAAAACAATACAGGGGAACTTATGGAATGACTGGATGGCAGTCTGAGACCAAAATCTTACGAAGCAACTTCTTCCATTGTGTTTTGGAAACAGGGTTACAGAGTAAGAAGTCTGTTTATGTTTGCATGTGAAGCAGAGCTCCTGAGTCCATGGAAGGAGGAGGCAATCAGAAATACTGCCCCTGTGAACTCAGCCCTGTGGAGGTAACAGGCAGTTGCATGACCTCCATAGATGCTTTTGTTCCACAAAGATCCCAGTTGACTGTAAACCCAGACTCAGTAGAGTGTGCTAAGCCCAGAGAGTTGTGGGAGATTATAAAATGGCTATTGTCTGAAACCTTTGCCTTAAGGTCATGCTGTGGACTGAATCTTGAATCATTTGATCTTCAGACCAAACTGATATACTGTAGTCCTCATCACCAGTGGTGGTATTCCGATATGGTGAGCTCTGCAGAAGCAATGTGGTCATGAAAGCCAGGTCCTCTGGAAGGAGACTAGTTCTTTTATCAAGAGATCACAGGTTCTTTGTCTCAGTTACCATGTAAAGGGATAGCAAGATGATAGGCCATTTACAATCCATGAAGAAAATAAAAATCTGCAAGGCTTTTAGAACTATGAATTCTCATATGAGACTCCATGCCTATCAGATAAGACAAAGTCTGTGTTACTTTGTATTTGAACACAGAATGGATGGAGATAGGTAGTATGTTTTTCTGCAAGGGATAACACATGTGGAGAGCAATGTTGAATATAGCATTTAAAAAAAAAAACTTTAATCAAGTTGTGCGTGGTGTCACGCACCAAGAATCCTAGTTCTGGGTAGACTGAGGCCAGCCTGGGCTATACAGCAAAAAACTTGTCACAGAAAGCAAAACAAATCAATAAAGGTCTCAAAAAACATTTCAAATTTGAAGAATAAAAATGCAACTCAAATACATTATAGTTATACATTTGACCTAGTTATAATAAAGATTAGTTGAGTGTTGGATGTGAAAGAGGGTTGGGGCAATTTTTCTGATAAACATATAGGATATTGAACTCTTAACTTATGCAGCTCATTGATGAAAAAGGGTAGCTGTAAAGTTTGCTTGTGTCCTGTTAATTATTAAATATTGTCACTGGCACATTTAAGAAGTGGGGGTCTGGAATGGTATTTCAACAGTTAAGAACAGTTTTGACATTTGCAGAGAACCTGGGGTCAGCTCTTAACACCCATATAATGGCTCATGATTGACTATCACTCTAATTCCAGGATATCTAATGCCCTCTTCTGACCTCATTGGGCACCAGGCACACATGTGGTACACATACCTTCATGCAGGCAAAACACTCAAACACATAAAATAATTTTTTAAAAACAGCAACAAAAAAGTACAATATACAAAAACAGTACAATACACAAAAAAAGTATGATATACAGATCAACGCAGTGCCAGGTAACATTCTGATGTATAATACACAGATCAGCGCAGTTCCAGGTAACATTCTGACACACGTGTACATTGTAAGCTATTTAAATCTGGTTAAACATTTTATCATTTCTGTTTGGTGAAGCTGTAGAGATGCTTTTAGTCAAACTTTGTGAGACACACACTAGACTACTGCTGTCTACTAGCGTGCAAAGGCACACAGTAGCTTCTGTTTCCTTTCTCACTGCAGTTCAGCCCTCAGTGTTCTGTTTTTCTTGTCCCTCTCCTCCGCTTTAGTCTCCTCAGCTTCTGGTGACCACTTTTCTAATCTCAACTTCCATAAGATCGCCTGTTTTATGTTCCACATATGCGTGAGATCTTGTGGTATTTATCTTTGTTTTGGCTTTGATATAATGATTCCACCTTTGCTACCACGAAAGATGGAATTTGGCTCCTTTCAGTGTTTGGATAGTGCTGCGATTCCTCTGTGTTTGGGTACCTCAGGTGTACTATGTGCCTACATGCATTTCTTCACCCATTGATTACCTGGGTTGTCTCTATTTCTTATTTCTTACAAACAGTGCTGTCATAAACATGTGGTTGCTGACTTCTCTCCTACATCTTGACTTCAGTTCCATTGAATGTGTACCCACCTGTAAGATGAATGCTAATTTTAGTCTTGGGTTTGTTCTTATGTGTTTCACCATGGTTGACTAATTTCCATGCTCCCTACCCCCATCTGTAAACAAAAGTCCCTTTCTTTCCCATCCTTGCCAGTCACTGTTTTGTCTTTTTGATAATAGGTATTCTAATTGGAGAGAGGTAGTATTTTATTGCAATTCATTTACATTTCCCTGATGATCAGAGATATGGAGAAAAATTTTTATAAAGTGATCTGCATATCATGTTTTGAGAAACATCTGTTGAGATCTATCAATTTCAACCAGATATTTTAAAAATGTTCAGTTCCTTATACATTTTGGGTACCAACTGCCATGAGACACAGAGTTTGAAAATACTTTTTCTTTCTTCCAGAGTTTTCTCTTCATTGTGCTGATAGTTTCTTTTGCTATGATAAAAGCTTTTCAGCTTGATGTCATCTCACTTGTGATTTTTGCTTTTGTTCTGTGCTTTTAGAATGTATCTTCAAAAAAATAATGTTCTCTTGTTTCAATGTCCTGAGGAATCACTTCTGTATTTTCCTACAACAATTTCCGGACTTATCGTTTGACTCCCTTTTTGATTCCTCTATATATGCACCTGATTTTCACAGCATCATTCACTGAAGACTGTCCCTTGCCCAGGGCACATTCTTAGCAGCCTTGTTGAAGATCAGCAGGCTGTAGACACATGGGTTTCCTTCCAGGATCTCTGGCCCATTACACAGGTCTACGTGTCTGCTGTTAGCCAAGCACATGTCACTGTAATTACGCTAGTTTGTACTCTATTAAGTCTGTAAGGCCTCCTACTTTTTTCTTTTTCCTCAGAGTTGTTTTGGTTATTGGTCTTTTTTGTTAGAGTTGCCTTTTTTAGCTCCATGTATGAAGTCATGGATATTTTGAAAAGGACTGCACTGACTGGGTAGACCATTTGAGTACTATAGGTGTATAACAATATTTGCTATGGATTTAAAAAGATGTTATATTAAAAACTTCCAAGAAGGGGCACAACATATTGTGATGCCCCCTATATAAACAGCTGTTTGAAGGCCCCAATGACAGATGTCAGAAGATAAGACCTCAAAACATGGTAAGAAAAAAAGTCATGGGATTTCAGTTTGGTGTGAACATTTCTAAAGAATAAAGATTCAGAGCACTGAGAAGGCTCAGGGAGTGAGAGGACTTGTTGCCAAGCCTCATGACCTGGGGCTCATGAGATAGAACAGAGCAGATTTCTAAAAGCTGTCCTCAGACTTCCACTTGTGCATCATGATGCATGTACACAAAGCAAATAAATAAAGTGTACTGCGTAACACATAAAGTTTTTTAAAAGTCTATCATTTAAAGATCCTAACTTATGCCTGCAGCCACAGTACCAAATGGCTGTCAGTAATTTTCACAGGTAGAAATATTACTTCAGGCTTCAGAGAAAAGCTTTCCATTTGAAATGGTGACTTAGTCCTTAAACACTGGCAAAGCGGTGGCATTATAGGGTTCCTTCAGAAAAATTCCCCTGGAAGAAAGTTACAACTAATTTGGAATTTCACTGAGGAGTTTATAAAAGTCAACACCACCACCATGAAGTTAGACACGGCACCATCCCTTTTCTGTAGTAACGGTGCAGAAGTGAAGGTTTCTTCAGTTTTAAAAAATAAAATAAAATAACATTTCGGCATAGTCTGAAAGATGTTACTTCGATGATAGTCATCAGTTTTAAGGAGAAGTTTAGGTCCATGTAAAAAGGTATTGACACACAAAGATTTCATTGATGTAACTATCTAGAACAGCGCCCAGTTCTTGGGGGTTGGAGAGTTGACATAATGGTTAAGAGCACTTATGGCTCTTGTATAAGACCAGTGTATGGAGACTCACAACTGCGTGTAACTTCTAGCTATCTTCTGGCCTCCCCAGAACTTTCAAGAACATTATACACATATTCAACTATACATACACATTAAATAAATATATAGTAAAAGAAAATGGTGATATATACTATTGTGCTTTATACAACCAGTGAAAACATATTCAAAGAATCTCCTCCCATAGCTCGCTCTCTCTCTTTCTCTCTCTCTTTCTCTCTCTCTCTCTCTCTCTCTGTGTGTGTGTGTGTGTCCGTGCTTGTGCATGCATGAACATGTAGGGGCTCAAGATTGATGTCCGGAGTCATTCTTTATTACTCTGCCATCTTATTTATTAATGCAAGGTCTATCAATCAAACCCAGAACTCACTAATAAGGCTATTCTCCCTAGCTAACTCTCTCCACCTCTCTCTTTTCTGAAGTAAGTGTGGTCTGCCATGCCCACTCAGCATTTACACAGGTTTGGGAACCCAAATTCTGGTCCTCATGCTTGTACAGGCAGCACTTTAACCACTGAGCCATCTCCATAGCTCACATTTTCAAAGAACACTGAATGACTTAGAAAGATGTTCATATTATAATATATTAAAAAGAAAACCAAACTATACTAAGTATGATAAACATATGCACAGTCTATATATTTGCATGAGAGATTAAAACTAGATATATTGAATTATTGTGTTTATTGTAGTCTGATAGAAAACACAAAGATAGTTCATATTTTTCTCATAACAACAGTATTTTTCCTAGCCTTTTCATGTTTAGCTTTTATATTTATAATCAGTAAAAGGAAATAAAATGGAAAAAAAGGTCAATACCTATATTAAAATCAAATGTAAAAATGTGTTTGAATCTTCCAACTTAAGTATGAAGGTATACAAAGTTTACTTATCTTAGGCCATTCTTCCCTAATGTTTGATATTGTCTTTTATGCAATATTTCAGATCAAATTTCCACATTTCCAGTGGCTGGACTGTCTGATTAAATTCCAATGGTTTCATTGAGTACTCAGTGGACTGACATAGGAATCACCTTGACATGAAAATCTGGGACTCAGAGTGGAAGTTCTAGAGCCTGACCACCAATGTGAAAAAGAATCAAAGCCTTAAGTAATTTTTTTTGTCTTTTTTTGGACAAATGATAAAAAATTCTTTTTATTGATTGTACAAAATAGTTTTAACTTGTTACTCACATACTTTAATCAAATTCTCTCTCTAATATAGGCCAGAAGCACTTCTCTAAAGATATTTTTTAATCATCATGTTATTTGTTCTTATATTACAATCAACTCACCTAAGAGCCACAATTCTATTTGAGCATGTGAATATATTCCTATGTATGACTAAGAGTGCAAATGGGGTAAATGTCAATAAAACATATTTTAAAAAATTGTTAAAGGAGCAAGTATATGTGAAAAACAGAAATCAAGCAAGAGAAATTTCAAGTAAAGACAAGAAAACCTCAGAGAGAAGCCTTTCCTAGGGATGGGGATTGTTGATCAGAAAAAAACAAAACAAAACAAAACAAAGCAAAAACAAAACAAATGGTATATATAAAATCAGCTGTCACAGATATGATTAAATTTATTTAGCAGCTATTAAGTGCTACACTAGAAAGAGAATGGGAGCTATGACACAATGCAAGAGGGAAGCCCCACCCTCGCTCAGAGGCTGAGAGACCATGCAGTGCTTATTCATATTCTGTGCCATGTTTACTGAGTTCCTTCTATGTGCTAAGTGCCCAGGAATCCATTTCTTCTCCGGTCTTGAACTTTCGCTAATGCTTCTGGGTTGATGTGACAGGGGAAATGGCAGCCAAGGAAAGGTAAGAAGTGTGCTAACATTAAGGGCTGGCAAGCTGAATAGGGTATATATTGAAGAATGTCAGTTTTAATTTTGAACAGCAGTTCACAGGGAGTTTGCTCATGGTTAACCACAGGAGATCAGCCTCTGATGAATGTAATGGAAGCCTTACTGTATGGTCACCCTGTGACAAATGCAGCACTTGGTCACTTACATGGGGCATGATAGTCCTGAAACAGTTCACATATCTATATTCCTTATAATACTTCATCTACAAACACATAGCTTACTGTTTTTAATTCATCCTTCCCTCCTAATCTTGCCTTTACAATCTTGGTGGAAGTTACCACCACCACCACTATCACCACCACCATCACCACCATCATCATCATCATCATCATCATCATCATCATCATCATCATCATCATCACCACCACCACCACCACAACCACCACCACCA